>NC_137040.1:18570592-18615592 GCF_032717465.1 Coenobita brevimanus | reverse complement strand
AGCAAGTCATGCCTTCGGCAGTATCTAGTGCGACTTAGCAGAAACAGATGCCCAACTGCATACCCCTTACAGGGTGGGGTTCCAAAAAGTTAACCTAAACATTTGCTGCTCCACACCACCTGTGCAGATAACCGCGTCTGTCAAAGTATCCCTCATTGTGATTAAAAAAAAGAAGAAGAAGAAGAAGAATCCCTTTAAATCTTGCTGCCTGGAATATACGAACATTGCTTGATACTGACCCTGACATACGACCACGCTGTAGAACTGCTCTTATTGCCCATGAACTGAAAAGGCATAAAATTGACACTGCAGCCTTGTCTGAGACTCGCCTCTCAGGAGAGGACAACCGTATAGAAGCAGAAGAAATTAATATGTATTTCTGGAGGGGATACCTAGACAGACAATGTAAGAATAAACTATGATATTGGCCTTGCCGTCCGAATCAGCTTTCTACAAAATATCCAAGAAACATCTGTGGGTGTATCATAGAGGCCGATGTCTTGGCACATACCATTCTCTAAAGGCCAGCATGCAACAGTCACCAGTGTCTGTGTTCCAGTACTTGATTCTGAGGACACTGTCAAACATTCCTTTAATGACTTTGGATGCTACACTTTGCTCAATATCACCTAATGACAAATTGATCCTGTTTGGAGATTTTAATGCCAGAGTACGAACCTCTGGCATGGCATTATAGGCTGCCATGGTGTTGATAACATGAACAACAATGGCCTAAGACTGCTTTCCTTATGCTCAAAACACAGTCTGGTCATCAATAACACCATTTTTCAACCTGTGAAGAAACACAGGACAACATGGGTCCACCCACGATCTAGACATTGACCTAATTGACTGTCATTGTGAGGCAGCGAGATCAAAGAGAAGTTCTTATAAACGAGCAGTAAAAGGTGCTGAGTGTTCAACAGACCATAACCTTATAATCACCAAACTGCAGTTAGTCATATGCCCACCAGTGTGCTGTAGATCATCCATCATGAAACTAAACTACTGTAGTTTACTTATAAAGGATATGGCAACTTATATATCTTTACGCAGCACTATTACGGACCGAAATTGTTCCACTTAAAGTACAGACAAGATACATAAAATCCATCCTAGATAATTTACCAACCAACAAAGCTCCAGGCCCAGATGGAATTCCTCCAATTGTTTTGAAAAAGTGTTTCCCAAAACTTGCCTCTGTTCTAGCTAAATTATTCAGACTATGCATACTGTACATACTTCTTCATTCCCTAATTCATGGAACGAAGCCAATATCCACCCAATTCCAAAGAAAAGAAGTTCCTTTGACTCCTCTCATTACAGACCAATAGCTGTCACATCTTCTCTTGGTAAAGTATTCTAAATTTTAATTAATAAGCACACAGTTAAACATCTTGAAACCAACAACTTAATTAGTGATAGACGATATGGTTTTCGCCACGAAAGATCCACCATTGACATACTCAATCTCGTTACTCATACCATCCATCAATCAATCGACCAACATGGAGAAACTCATGCAGGAGCCCTTGATATTTCTAAAGCTTTCGACAGAGTGTGGCACCGTTCCCTGGTGTCCAAACTCCCTTGCTATGGACTAACGTCTTTTGTTCCTCTGTTTTCCTCATATCTCAGCGACAGATCAGTTCTGGCGCCAACTCTGTTCCTGGCTCATTAATGATCTCTTATCTGTCACCCACAATCCCATCCATTCATATGCAGATGGCTCAACACTTCACAGTTCATTCACACTCAAACACCCATTTACAAAGTCTCATATCACTAACTCTCAACTTAGTACAGCCATTCCCATAAGTCAAGACTCATCTACGATCAATGAGTGGGGACAAAACAACCTTGTCTCATGTAATGCTAGTAAAACCAAATATATACAGTTTACTAATAGACAGATATTGCCAGATTCGTATATTACCTTCAATGCTACCGATATTCCCATCTCTAAAAGTACTGAAATTCTTGGTGTCCCACATAATAGTGCCTCAGCTGAACCTCTCATGTCAGATCACTTGCTAAAACCGCCACAAAGAAACTTGGATTATTGTACAAAGTCCGTAACTTCTTCACTGACGAGCAGTTACCTATAATTTATATGAGTCATGTGCACTCTTAGCTTGAATATTGCTCACCCTTGTGGAATGTATGTAGAGAGGTTGCATTAAAACAACTATACAAAATTCAGAACAAAGCTGTTGGAATTATTAATAACCCTGCTATTATAAATAAACTACCTCCCCTACAAGTAAGAAGGAATGTTGCCTCTCTTGCATTATTTTACAGATATTATTATGGCAAATGCTCAGATGAATTTGTGTCCATTGTAACACCTCTCCATGCCTTCCCTCGTGCTACAATGGCATCTGGTAACGCTCATGACCGGAATGTCACAGAGCCATATTGCAGAACTTCTGCCTATCAGAATTCATTTATTACCCCGGACTACGTCTCTCTGGAACTCGCTCCCCCGGAGTTGTTTCCCCCCAAACTCCAACTAACAGCTGTTCAAGTCCAACTGTAACAGATATTTTATGAACGGCAGACGACAGTAATCTGGTGTATGGATTATTTTTTTATACATTTGTTTTTCCTTCCTCTGTTCTGTTATTAAAAAAAATAAAAAAAAAGACCTCTTAAGGCCCACCTCTTAGTTCAAGCAACAATGCAGCAAACCTAGATACACAGTGGCTAAACACTAAGACACTGCTCCTAAGCTCTGCAGAAGAAACACTAGGCTTCTCCACTCGCCACTATAAACACTGGTTTGATGGAAATGCTGAGGGCAGACATGACCTTGCAATGAAGAAGAGAGCACATAACAACTGGCTGGCTCATCCTAGCTCCTTAACCCTAAAAAATGCATTCTTGAATCTCGGAAGTGAAACCTAGAGAAAACTGTGTGACATGGAGAACAAATGGTTGACTGAGCAAGCACAAGAGCTGCAAAGACTGGCTGATATTAACAACCAACATGGTTTCTACAAGTCCATTAAAACCATCTATGGGGCCAGTCAAACACAACATAAACCCTATTTGATCAGCCGAAGGAGAGCTGAAAGACAAGCAAACAATCCTAGAAAGATGGGAGCAACACTTCCACACCTTGCTGAATCGAAAAAAACCGATGGAACACAATATCCTTGATAACATCCTGTATACCCCGCAAGCGGCAGATCTCGATGTCCCACCTCCACTTGCAGAAACTTTAAAAAAATAACTAAAGTCCTGGCCCTATTGGCATACCATATGAACTGATCAAAGAGTTACTTCACTAGTTACTTCACTAGCATCTTCATAATTCCATACTGACTACCTGGAACAAAAACAAAATCCATCTGAATGGCTTACTTCTGATATTGCAACCATCTACAAGAAGAAAGGGGACTGCTTAAATTGTGACAACAGCAGAGGTATCTCCCTCCTTGTGAATGTTAGAAAAGTATTGTCCATTATTATGTTATTCAGGCTGACAAAACATTTGACTGAGTCAACACATCCTGAAACACAATGTGGATTTCGAAAGCAATGAAGTTCCTGTGATATGATCTTTGTTGCCCAACATATACAAAAGAAATGCCGCAAGAAGAACCGTGACTTTTATATTGCATTCATTGATATTCCAAATGCTTTTGACGCTGTCAACAGAGAACGTTTATGGAATGCCCTTTCAAAGTTTTGGAGTTCCCAATAAATTTCTTACCATCCTAAACAGCCTGCATGACAACGTGAATGCTCGTGTATCCATTGGTCAGGGCAAATCCGAACATTTCAATGTGGATATGGGTCTAAAACGAGGATGTGTCTTGGCTCATGTCAATTTCAGCATCTGTCCCACTGCAGTCACTCTTTTCAGTGACCAACAAATGAACCCTGATGATGGAGTAAAAACCCAGTTCCTTGTAGATGGTCACTTACTTAATCTCAGATGTTATCAAGCACAACCGAACACTGAAACAGGTCATTTCCGAGAGTTGCAATATGCTGATGACTGCTGTCACTGCACATACCGCAGATGCCCTACTATAGTCTCACTTTCAATCCCAGCATATACCATTCAATGGGGCACTGAGTAAAAGTCAATCAATCAGAAATAACATCTTAGAGAAACAACTCACGAGAGCTTCGTGCATTTCAAATAAATGGCGATTTTTAAAAGATAATGAATAGAGGATGGAAAAACAAAGGAAAGTAAAAAAAATAAGTCCATGTGCCTAAAGGCATCCTCCATTCATAAAATTTTTATAACAACTGGATTTACATAGAAGTGGATTAAATGTTTGTGGGATGCAACTCCCAGGAAGTGAATTCCAGAAAGTTGTAGTTCTGGGGATAAATGAATTTTGATAAGAAGAAGTTCTGCATTGCGAGGAAGAGAGTGTGAGTTCATGGGCGCTCTCAGCTGCCCGAGTATTTCGGGAGAAAATGTGAAGGGAAGGCACAATTAAAGCAAGTTCGTCAGAGCACTTACGGTAAAAATAACTGTAAAATAATGCTAATGAAGCAACATCATTACTTACTGATAATGGAGGAGGTCCTGCGTAATGACAGGATTATTGATTAATATAATGGTTTTATTTTGAATTTTGTCCAATTGCCTTAATGCAACTGCACCACATCCACTCCACAGTGGCGAATAGTATTCGATCTGAGAACAAACATGACTTTTGTATATTGTGGCCATCTGCTCGTCAGTGAAAAACACTCTGTACATGTCCCAGTTTTTAAGAAGCATTTTTAGCAAGGGATTTAACATAAGCTGTCCAGCTTAGGTTGGGGTTTAAAGTAACATCTAGAGCATCAATTGTAGTGGATATGGGAGTACTGACATCATATAAAATTATGTGAGAGTCTGAGGGATTCTTTCTGTTGGAAGGATTTATGTATTTAGTTTTCTGAGCATTAAATGAGACCAGATTTGTTTGTCCCCATTGATTAATTTTAGAAAGGTCCTGGCTCAGAGAAATTGCTGTGTTTATTTGGGAATTTATAATATCAGATTGTTTAAAGGAGGTACTAAATGTGAAAGAACTATGAAGGGTCGAGTCATCAGCATAAGAGTGTATTGGGTTGTGAGTGACAGATAGGAGGTCATTTATATGAATGAGAAAGAGGGTTAGGGCCAAAACTGATCCCTGAGGTACACCATCATTTATGAAATGAAATTGGGAATAAATGACATCTACCATGACCCGTATTTTTCAATTATGAATGTAAGAAGAAATTAGAGGAACCAGTGATGCAAGGCCATAGTGTGACATCTTAGACAATATGGCCCGGTGCCATACTCTGTCAAATGCTTTTGAAATATCAAGTGCTATTGTGTGTGTTTCACCGTGTTGGTCTATTGTTTTGTTAATCTGATGGCTAAGAAGGCAAAGAAAGTCCACAGTTGAATATTCCTGTCTAAATTCATACTGCCGATCACTGATTAATTTATTGATTTTAAGATGCTTGAGTATGTGTTTGTTAATCACTGTCTCAAAAACTTTACTGAGAACGGAAGTTACAGTGATTGGTCTGTGGTTTGATGGATCAGAAGTTGCCCCCTTTTTAGGAACATGATGGATATTTGCTTCTTTCCAAGAGGCTAGAAAACTTGAGATACAGATGCATAAGCAGAAAATTTTGCCAATACAGGAGCCAACACTAAGGAGCAATTATTAAGTACTATTGAAAGAATTTCATCTGGACCAGTAGCTTTGTCTACTGAAAGATTCTATAATACAGCTTGTATGTATCTAGTGTGAATCGTGAAAGGAGGTATTAGAGGGTAATCAAAATCAAGTACAGGAATATTATGATTTTCTATATTTAGGGTCGAGTTTGTTGAAAAAATGTCAACAAGAAGGTTTGCTTTTCTACATGGGTCACTTACTAGATAGGTGGAGAATTTTACCTACCTTGGAAATGTGCTCACGGACGAACATGCCTGTAACATTGATGCAGAAGTCCTAGCACGAATCAACCAGTCTATTAAGGGCCTCTCAAATCCAATTTCTTTGAAAACACCAACATGTGAATCGAGATGAAGATATCAATATATATGGCTGTATGCCTCTCCACCCTCTTATATGGTGCTGAATCCTGAGGTACTTACCAGCGCCACATGATAAAACTTGAGTCGTTTTACATCTGATGCTTATAGTGGATCCTAGGACTCACATGGAAAGATAAAGTCCCTCACACACAAATTCTCCACAAGGCAAAGTCAACCAGCATAGAAACTATGGTGACTAAAAAACGGCTTAGATGGGTCGGACACGTATTCTGCATGCCTGAGCACTGCATTCCCCGCCAGGTTCTGTATGACCAACTCCCTGCAGCAAATCGCGAACCAAGGGGACAGAAGAAGAGATATTATAAAGATCATATAAGGGTAACCCTGAAGAAATGCAATATTATACCAAAATATCTTGAAACCAATTCCTCTGACAGAAAGCAATGGTGAGCCTTTTGCAGCAATGGAACCATTCATCTTGAAGAAGCTCAGACCCTGACCAGAGAAAGCGTAGACAACGACAACAAAGTTCTCTCAGCAAACCCGGACTTGACATGCCAACTGTGTGGCAAAGTTTGTGGATCCAGAATTGGTCTGCACAGTCACACATGTTGGCACCAAAGACTAACACACCATCTTAGTGAGTATAGTAGCCGTCAACTTCTGTAGTAGAAGGACAGCTTTACGTGAATAAACTGTGTTGTGAGGTATTGTAGCATAGGGTAGATCGGTGTTGCGCAGAGCACTGCAGAACAGAGTAGTGTAGAATACAAGAGAGAGAGAGAGAGAGAGAGAGAGAGAGAGAGAGAGAGAGAGAGAGAGAGAGAGAGAGAGAGAGAGAGAGAGAGAGAGAGAGAGAGAGAGTTTGTGTAATAATAATAATAATAACAATAATAATAATAATAATAAATAGAAAGCGCTCAGAGGACGCATACCTCCGCCAATCCCATTGCCATTAAAAATGATCCGGATCCGGATCCGTGGATATAGGATCCGGATCCTCCACTAAATTTAATCAATCTTTTCTCGGTCCATGGCCCACCTCCCCACAAAATTTCATTGAAATTCAATGAGAACTTTTGGACATATTGTGCGGGATACTCAGGATCCGGAGCCGATCTGCTCCCCAATTCAATCACCTATTTCCTTGGCCCACCATTCCACAAAATTTCATCAAAATACGTACGTAACTTTTTGAGTAATCAAGTATGCGCATCCTTGGATATAGGATCCAGATCCGGAACCGGAACCGCCTCCAAATTTAATCAATTCTTTCTTGGTCCATGGCCCATCTTTCCACAACATTTTACAGAAATTCATTGAAAACTTTTAGAAATATTGTGTGGGATACTCCGAATCCGTATCCAGATCAGCCCTCAAATTTAATAATTTCTACCTTGGCCCATGGCTCGTCCTTCCACAAAGTCTCATGAAAATCCGTTCGTAAGAGTAATTTTGCTAAAAACAAACAAACCAAAAAACAAAAACAAATGCGGGATAAAACATAACCTCTTTGGTGGAGGTAATAATGATGATAATGATGATGATGATGATATTGAAGGTGATGATGATGATGAATTAGATGTGCAGTTACTTCTTACTCAGTGTGAGAAACCGTGGAAACTGCATACCCATTCCTGTGATATGCGTGCTGATACAGTTAAATCCATGTGCTCTCTTTCCGTTATATATGATCGTTTTTAGTTTTGGGAGGGGGGGGGGGCAATCCCAAAAGAGTCATTGGTTGAGGAGATCACGCTCCCAAAATGTCGCATTACGGATAAGTATGCATTGTACAGCTTATACTAAGATATCAAAGCCATATCTACACTCCTTTCACTGTTTCTGAGTAATTTCTATTTAGAGAGGGGAGCAAAAATCATGGCTGGAAAAATGTATATAGTGCAAGATTTTCTGAGTAACCAGACGAACTCATCTAGGAAGTCTCATTCAGATGTTTTGTCTCTTTCTGACTGTTTTATTTTTGGGTTGGTACTGATCCCCATGAATCACTGGGGGGCGATCACAGTCCCTAATTCTTGCATTGCGGATGAAAGTTTATTGTACTTGTACTAAGATATGAAACCCATATCTGTCCTCCCTCTCTGATTTTGTGACCGTTTTAAGTTTTGGACCTAGAAATAAAGGTGGAATTAGTTCTGTAATGGAAGACATTACCAGGTACCAAACAGACTAACCTGAAGTTTTATTGAAATCTATGTGTGCCTTGATCTCCATTTCTGATCGTTTTTTTTTTTTTTTTTTGGGGGGGGGGAGGGGGGCTGACCCCCAAAAAATCATTGTGGGATTCATGCTTCCCAAATATCGCATTACGGTAAGATTCCGTCGTACAACATGCACTAAGGTATGAAAGCCATATTTGAGCTTTTTCACTATTTCTGAGAATTTTTTATTTGATAAAGCGGGATGCCTCCTTGGAAAACTGTTTATATTGGAAGACAATCCCAGTAACAAGGCGAACTTACCCGAGAAGTTTCATTCAAATCCATCAAATAGCCTAAGAGGAATTAAAGGATACACACACACACACACACACACACACACACACACACACACACACACACACACACACACACACACACACACACACACACAGTGAATCTCGCGCCACTGTAGAGGACGAGGTTCCGAAAATTATACCATCCTGATTCGCAGAACTGATAATATTATTAGTAACAATATCAAGAAGAAAATGAAGAAGAAGAAGAAGAAGAAGACCATAAAATTGTACAAAGACAATTTCGATGAAGAAAAACTTCCCACAGCCATTGCCTACTAGAAGTCGAGCTAAGAAAGGACCCTGAGGTCAAGGTCACTAATCTTGTGCATGTCACCTAAAGTCATCACAGTTTATAAATCCACTAAGTTTGGTGACTCTAGCTTTAATCCTTCATGGAAAATTAGGTGACACCCGGAATATCCGGACAAGTCCCAGTTTTTTACCCCAGGCGAGGTCAAGGTCATTGATCTTGTGCATGTCATCTTAGGTCATCACAGTCTATAAGTTCAGTATGTTTGGTTGCACTTTTCGTGGAAACGTTTGTGACATGCAGAATATCCAGAAAAATCCCTTATTTTTACCCCAAGTGATCTTAGAGAATAATTGACCTATTAGAACCATTCTCCCTCCCGGTATGGGTCTGTGTTAAGGCTGTTTTGTGGCATAATTTCAGCTTCCTAGCTTAACCGGTTCTTGAGATAGCATGGCTTACCCACTTTACTGCGTACCGGATAATATTCAGAGATCCGGTGGACAGATTGTCACCATATTTTGGTCAAAAGAAGTGAACAGCTCCCCTAGTTAGTTGGCGTAGTTTGATGGCTCTAGGTCGAACAGCCTTTGAAATATCGCAACTTTAATATAAGTAGGAATAATAATAATATTGACAAAAACAAGGAAACTTCCCACAGGGATGTAGGAAAGTTTAATAATAATAATGATAATAATAATAATAATACCTGTAATAATAATAATAATAATAATAATAATAATAATAATAATAATTTATTTATTACTGACAGTGGCTGAAAATACACAAGTTCTTAATCTAGTAACCTAACCTATGAGGGGTCAGTCTGTTGACCCTGGCTGCTCCTTAGGGACACCGACACACAACCAAGCCTCACCGAGGCTGGAGTGAGGCATAGACACAATATTAACCCGGCCAAGTTTCGAATCCTTGCGAGTCTTCTACAACAGCACACCTTGAGCTACGCTTGACAAGTGTTAGTCTCCACTGATGTATCTGAAGATAAAATATATATATTACCATCTTCTTACACATACAGTATCAGTTACTTCTTATAGGCTTAAGATTACCTTAAGGAGAATTTATAATTTTCAACTTTCTGTTAAGCTTGAAGAATAGAGAATACTCACCTACAAAAAAGCAGGAAATTGTTTTTTCATTAACTACATTCCGCAGTGAATAATGAACTCTGTTAAACTTCTGCATGTAAGTTCGGATATATAGTATGCGCTTTAATCGGGCTAAATGCACAGAGATGGGCAATATAACTAGGGGTGAGATGCAGTGAATCCATACCAACAAGAGTAATAAACGAATTAGGATCATGAAATAAATCTTTCTTGTACTTAATATATTAAATAAACTAAAGTATCTTTCCCTTGAAAATTGACTGTAGCCTACTGTTGTCTGCTGATGATAAAGTATTGGTAAGTGAAGATGAACTGGTGTTGCAAGATTGGTGAAGGTATCTGGCTGTGTGTGTAAAGAGCGAAATGTGACAGTGAATGTACCTAAGAGTTAATGTACAATCTTTGAGTGATATGAAATCACGAAATGCATCGCTGGATGGTCAGGCGATGGAGAATGCCAGTGTCTTAAATACTTCGATAGTGTGATGATAAGGAAGGAAGTTTAGAAAATGAAGTGCATTTTTTTTTTATATATAAATAAGAGAACGGAGGAAGGAAAAACAAATGGATTAAAAAAAAAAATCCATACACCAGATTACTGGTGTCCTCTGTTCATAAAATATCTGTAACAATTAGACTTGAACAGGTGTGGGTTGAAATATGGAGGAAAACAACTCTGGGGAAGCGAGTTCCAGAGAGATGCAGTTCGGGGAATGAAAGAATTCTGATAGGCAGTAGTTCTGCAATATGGTTGAGTGACATTCCAGTCATGAGCGCTACCAGATGCCCGTGTAGCACGAGGGAAGGCATAGAGAGGTGGCACCATGGACGCAACTTCGTCTGAGCATTTGCCAAAAAAATATCTGTAAAATAATGCAAGGGAGGCAACATTCCTTCTTACTTGCAGAGGAGGTAGTTTATATGTAATGGCAGGGTTGTTAATGATTCTGACAGCTTTATTCTGAATTTTGTCTAGTTGTCTTAATGCAACCTCTCCACAACCATTCCACAAGGGTGAGCAATATTCAAGCTGAGAGCGCACATGACTCTTATAAATTATAGCTAACTGCTCATCGGCGAAGAAGTTACGGACTCTGTACAATAATCCAAGTTTCTTTGAGGCGGTTTTAGCAAGTGATCTGACATGAGAGGTCCAGCTGAGGGCACTGTTAAGTGAGACACCAAGAATTTCAATACTTTTGGAGATGGGAATATTAGTAGCACTGAAAGTAATGTACGAATCTGGCAATATCTGTCTATTAGTAAACTGTAGTTTTACTAGCATTAAAAGAGACAAGGTTGTTTTGTCCCCATTCACTGATTGTAGATAGATCTTGATTTATGGAGATGGCTGTACTGAGTTGAGAGGTAGAGATATTAGACTTTGTAAATGGATGTCTGAGTGTGAATGAACTATGTAGTGTTGAGTCATCTGCATATGAGTGAATGGAATTGTGAGTGACAGATAAGAGATCATTAATATGAACCAGAAATAGGGTTGGCGCCAGAACTGATCCCTGCGGCACGCCGGCGTTAATTGAGTGGAAATTCGAATATACATCATCTACTTTTACTCTTATTTTCCTGTCACTAAGATAAGAAGAAATCAAAGGAACAAAAGACGTTAGTCCATAGCAAGGGAGTTTGGACAGCAGGGAACGGTGCCATACTCTGTCGAAAGCTTTAGAGATATCAAGAGCTACTGCATGAGTTTCTCCAAAAGATCAATTGATTGATGGATGGTATGAGTTAAGAGATTGAGTATGTCAATGGTGGATCTTTCGTGGCGAAAACCGTATTGTCTATCACTGATTAAGTTGTTGGATTCAAGATGTTTAACAATATGCTTATTAATTAAAGTTTCAAATACCTTACCAAGAGAAGATGTGACAGCTATTGGTCTGTAATTGGAGGGGTCAGACGAACTTCCTTTCTTCGGAAGTGGGTGGATATTGGCTTCTTTCCATGAATTTGGGAATAAAGAAGTACGTATGCATAGTCTGAATAATTTATCTAGAACAGAGGCAAGTTCAGGGGAACACTTTTTCAAAACAATTGGCGGAATTCCATCTGGGCCTGGAGCTTTGTTGGTAGGTAAATTGTCTAGGATGGATTTTACATATCTTGTCTGTATTTTAAGTGGGGCAATTTCAGGAGAATCAAGTTCCAGTACTGAGACATTCTGGCTGGTATCATCTATGGTAGAGTTTCTGGCAAAGGTACTAGCAAAGATATCTGCTTTCCCACGTGGGTCATTTGTAATATTGCCATCTGAAGATTTTAGTGGGGGAATGGAAGATGACTTGTTAAAGTTATTATTGAAAGAATTAAGAGTTGACCAGAATATTCTATTGTCATTAGGGTTGTTAAGTAGTTTTGATGCTTACTTTTGAAGAAAGTTTGATTTAGATAGATTTATTACAGCTTTTGCATGATTTCTAGCAATTTTAAATTGGGAGAGTGATTCAGATGTTTTTTATTTTAAGTAAGAGTTATATGCTAATGACTTTTGGGCTGTTGCTCTGGCACAATTGCCATCAAACCATTTTGGAGAGTTTGATCTTTTAGTGAATTGTTGACTTGGTATGAATAAATCCATACCAGCTAGTATTAAGTCGCAGATGTGGGACTGGGTAGAATTGGGATCAGTAGAGAAGAAAGACTGCCATGGAATATCAGCAAGATAATTTCTAAATCCATCCTAGTCTGCCCTGTCAAAGTGCATGAAAGGATCCAGCAGGTAAAAAAAAAAATAATAATAAAAAAAAATACTGGTTCACTGAAAGCAGCAATCAGAAATATGAAAGTGAGCATGAAAAAAGTAAAAAGAAAAAAAAGTCTGCATGACAATATTCTGATTTGTACTTTAAAGTATGGAAGTGAAGCTGGAACCGTGCTGGAAGGACACTAGTCAAGAGTGAGAGCCGTGGAAGTGAATAATTTAAGAGGAGCATATGGAGTTGCAGAGAGAGAGAGAGGAACTGAAAGAGCTTTGTGGTTTCGATGTGGATGTGACTGAAACCATTAGAAGAAATACTTTGAGTTTAATTGACCATATAGGGAGGGTGGAGAATGAGTGACTCGAAGAATATGCGAGGTTGTTGGGGAAGGGCGAAAGGAAGACCAAGGATGAGATGGAGGGATAAGGGGGAGAGATATATAATGGGTGTGTGATATAATGAGGACAGCCTGTTGGCCGACTGGGTGACATCGAAGTGTTCTGTTCCTGGCCAACTCTTACGGAATTAAGGCATCTGCCAAAGACAGTTATATGAAATTGTGGTGAATTACACGCTAGACCAATGCATATAATTAAATATACCTGAAATGTCCTTTGTTATCATGCGAATAAAAATTATAGACAGCAAGGTCAATGTATGAAAAATTATGATAAAGACATATTCTTTTGTATTACATGTTAATAAAGTATCTTTGCTGAATGATAAAAAAAAAAAAAAAAAACTGTGCTCATAAACAAGATTAGCACAGCAGCATAAAACTTACCAAATATGACTGAGACACTAAAATCATGCAGTACATTTAAAGATATACTGTTGATCCCTTCTGGACTGCTACATATCAAATAAAGTATCCATGGCGAATAATAACACCAGTGCTTAGAGACAAGATTAGTTCCACGAAACATACCAAACAGAGTGAGACACTAAATCATGCAATACATCGAATGATATAAAAGGATATCTATTCTGTCTTGACACATACCAAATAAAATAATGAACTTTGATTTAAAATAATAATGACTAGCAGGATAGTGGATCTGGTTCATACTCTGCAGTCCCACGTAGTCGGTGCTAAAAATCTGTAGGTTTTGCCCATTCCAGAGTCAGAATCTGACAATCTGAAAAAGACTTTTAAATCTGTAGATCTACAGATAAGTTTGTTGGTCTGGCATGAACATTAAACAAGAAGAATCAATGACAACTTTAAACAATGATGGAGAAATGAATGAGCAGTTACGAGAAATATATCCGGAAACACTAATATACGAAAAAAAATACTAATTGTTGTCGAGCAAATTTTCTTGAAATCAATATCAGAACAGAAGACTAACATAATATCAGCCAAGCTTTATGATGAAAGAGATAAGTACAGTTTTGAAAATAAATTAAATCCATATTTGTCAGGAAACATATCTATAGTAAAACTCTACCATATGGTGGTTATATGTCGCAACTTCTACGGGTTGCAAAAGAGAGCTTCAATCTAGAATATTTATTAAAAAAAAAAAAAAATCAAATCACAGGAAAATTTTCTTAACACAGTTGTATATAATTGTTAAAAAAATCATCGTCACTATAGCCCCTTCAAGCACCAGAGAAGAGAAGATCACAACATGGCAAGAAATATATAATAAATACTGCTAAAGGTGCGATAGCGTCCCAGGGTCGTCAAAGGGCTGAGAGTGCTCACGGGATCCCCCCTGGCTCTGAGCAGAGTAACGATACTGACTGACTGGTATAGTGTAACCAACCAGCTTTGACAACAATGAAAAATTTTGACAACAGTATTAACACAACTGACTTTGACAACCAACGAAATTTACGACAACAGGATCAAAATAAACCTATGCAATATTGAATGCAATATTTGTCCTATATTCTTCACACACACACACACACACACACACACACACACACACACACACACACACACACACACACACACACACATGGATACATACATACATACACACACACACACACACACACACACACACACACACACGTGCTACGCAAAGTTCCCGAAGTTTGAAAGCAGGGCGGAATCCGCTTGTCGTATGGTGTGTGAATGCTAAGTGGCAGTGCACACACCTTTTGTTTCTTAGTGAGTCAAGTGGCTTTGTGCAGTGTGGATGCATTCCCTGCCTGTCTGTGTTTTTTTATTATTCTGTTTGAGCTAGTTTACAAATTTTGTGGCCTCAAAAATGGAGGATGTGAAAGAGCTGTGTGTGTGCATCAAGGGCATCGGGAAGAACGCGGCAGAAACTCATATGTTAAAACAAGCATTGGTGACAATACTTTGGGGGTTGCACAACATCACGACTGGTTTAAGCATTTTAAAAACAGATGGACGTCAAGAGACGACGATGCACGTTCTGGTCGCCTTTCCACCAGTTTAACTCCTGACAATGTGGCCAAAGTTCGTGCAACCATCCTCGAAGATAATATTGGCATCTTTAAATACTGGCTTAAGCATGAGTCTTACAACTGGCTAACTTGATATTATATTAACTGTTATAGGAAAACACCTCTCCCGAGTCTGTGAATATTCTATTAGGCCCCATGTATGATATAACAATCTTATTTCCCCGTTAATATACTAGTCCACCTCCAGATTTTTAAATAAAATAACAAACGTGTTCAGTGACCGAAATTTCCGGAACTTAAAAAAAAAAAAAAAAAAAAAAACTGACAGAGTGCAACACCCACGCCCACCGTATGATATAAGGACAGAACATTTCACTCGGGCCTGTAACATATACTTTAATCATTTTCTTTTTTTTACAGAAGATGAGCAGAGGAAGGAAAACAAATTAAAATTGTTATGCAGCGTATTCTGAGTCCCGACTTCCCGGGCTCAGGTACGATGCGACCTTGGGTTCTTTGTTCTCGACCGAGCCAGTCACAGGCAATGAAGGAAAGTCCAAACACAACTGGTCAAAGGCACACTTATATATTAATAATAAACAATTACACACACAACCCGTGATCAAAACTATGTGACATAAAAAGACAAGACTATCTCAGAAGGCTAGCTCTTACATTAAATGTTTCCACCTAGTTCGGTGACTTCGACCAATACATAGTACTCTACCTTTCTTCACATAGGTCAATTCCCACACAGTGATATACATATGGTCCACACAATACATCAGATGTGCTCTGTCTCAGGTATATGGCACATACAGTCACATGCATCTCAGTATACAATACCCAAGTGCGTGACATAGACGGCAATATATACTCAGGTCCTTATATACATACTGTATATACTCGCGTAACAAGAACGGCCTCCTATGCTAGTTATATGCATCCCGCGTGACACAGAAGGTACCCAAGCTACCCGTATGCTACGTGCGCGTGACATAGGACGGAAGAATATAGCACTTACAATCTATTTGCGTGACAGGGGCCGGGGGGAGGGGAGAGAGAATACTATGGTGACACACATTTCCTTACAAGGCTGATCACTGGGAGTATACCTTATGTCAGGACTCTAAAATATCTTAATACGTAATAGCTAGCAACAGACATATATAGTCTAGAAGTTAGGTCAATGTCAAACCTAGGGGCCAAAAGGAAATGACGGTAGCACCTCTTCAGAATGCCTCTCACCAGCAAAATAGCCCACGAACAGCGCCTCGTGACCATACAGTACACACACATACACACACACAGGCTTCTACTCTGGGAATCCAATCATCCCAGCTTGCATAATTTTCACTGAGAATGTGTCGTAGCACATCTAGTACTTTTTTGTTTTGTCTCTCTACTAACCCATTAGATGCTGGGTGACAAGCTAAAACGTTAACCATTTTGATGTTGTATTGTTTACATATTTCTTGTAAGATATCAGAATTAAATTCTCCTCCATTATCACTTATTAGTACCTTTGGGGTAGTAAAGCGACATATTGCATTATCTATTATTGCCTTTGCTACTGTCTCTGCTGTTTTATCTTTAATTGGAGCTAAAATTACATAACGGGAAAAATGATCCGTTGCTACGAATAGGTATTGGTTATTATTGTATGATAATGGCATCTTGAGAAAATCAACAGCGACAACGTCCCATGGTTGATGTGGTACAGGGTAATTACCCATCGGTGCAGGTGAATTTGGGTATCCTTTGTGTTTTGCACATGATTCGCATCTGTCTATATGATTGTTTACATCTTTTCGTAATGAAGGCCAGTAATATAACAGCTGGGCTTGTTTGAATGTCCTATCCTTTCCAGGATGTCCTGCATGTGGGCTATCGTGTATCGTTCGTAATACCTGGGGTATCATGTCATCAGGTACTACCAATTGGTCAGTATTTCTTTGGCGTTTTGGTTGTTCTGGGTTGATCTTGTATAAAGTATTATTGACTATTGTGAATTGTTCGAGTGGTACATGCAGTTTGGGTAATTGTATGTCATCTCCACTTTCTAACTTGTATATAACTTTAGATCATATTGGGTCAAGTCTTTGTGCTTTCGCGATATCATCGTGGTTTGGGATGTCCCCTTTGAGATCTAATGCCGCGACCTGAATTGTGTTCGGGTTCCTAGATAATGCGTCGGCTACTATATTCATTTTGCATTGTATATAGTGAATACGTACATTGTTTTCGACTGTACATTTCCATCTTGCTCTCCTCCCAGAGAGGAGTTCTTCTTTAAACATACGCATTAGTGGTTTATGGTCGGTGAATAAGTGTATTTCGTAACCATATACCAAACCTCGAAACTTTTGTAATGCAAAAACCACAGCAAGTGCCTCTAAGTCTGTAGTGCAATAATTTTTCTCTGCACCTTTTAATTGTCTGCTGGCAAATGCAATTGGTTGATTTTTTCCTCTTTTATCTTCCTGCATCAGTACAGCCCCTAATCCTTTAACTGATGCGTCTGTACAGATAATAAACGATTTTGTGAAATCCGGATATGCCAAACAAGGTGCATTTGTTAGTTTAATTTTTAGATTGTTAAATGCCCTTTTTTGTTCTTCTTCCCATTGGAATATAGCATCTTTTTTGAGTAGTTGGAATAGAGGAAAGGCTATATGAGAACTGTGGTACGAATGACTTATAGCACCCAGCTAGACCTAAAAATTGTCTGACTTCGTCAGTCGTAGTGGGTTCAGGAAAATCTCTCACTGCCTGTATTTTGTCATCAGTGGTGTGAATACCATTAGAACTTAATCTGTGGCCTAAGAAATTTATTTCCTTAAAGCAAAATTTGCATTTAGAAAGCTTAATTTTTAAACCAGCATCACTAAGCTTTTGTAAGAGTAGGTCTAATTTCTCGAGATGTTCTGTGATATCTTTCGTTGCGATTATAATATCGTCAAGATAAACAAATATTCCTTGTCCTAAAATTCCGGACAATACGTAATTCATAAGTTGCTGGAATGTGCCTGGGGCTGTCCTCAGTCCCATCGGCATCCTTGTATATTGATAGTGTCCTCTATCTGTGGAAAAGGCAGTGTATTTACGTGACTCCTATTCTATCGGAATTTGATAATATCCACTTAGAAGATCGACTGTGGAAAATACATTATTTTCTGGTCCAATATTCTGTAGAACATCGCTTAGCAATGGCATGGGAAATCGGTCTGGGATTGTGTGATTGTTTAGTTTACGGTAATCTACTACCGCACGCATTTCTCCATTTCGTTTGGGCACGAAGAATAATGGAGCATTCCACTGGGAGACTGAAGGCTCAATAATTCCAAGTTTTAACATTTCATCGACATACTGATTTGCAAGTGTACGTTGGGAGTGTGGGATGCGGTAGGCTGGAATGAAAATTGGTGGTGTAGCTGGGTGCACATTAATCTTGTGATTAATCAGGTTAGTACACCCTAATTGTTCTCCGGGTAATGCTACGGTGTCCCTGTGTGTTTCTAGCAGGGTTAACAAATCATTTTCTTCATCAAATTCACCTGAGTGAATTAAATTCTCTTTTATGCTTTCTTTGTCCGTAGATTTTATCTCACTTGTAACTCCAGCTATAACTATTTCCTTCACAGGGGCGGGACATTTTTCAGTATTTACTATGCGAGTCCCCTTTTTCAACTGTACTTCCCCATTCATATGATTAATTATGAATATTTGAGTTTGCCCTTCGTCGTTCATCTGATATAGTGAATTTTCTACTGACAATCCCTTTACATAATTCTTCTAAGACAAGAACAGTACTATTCCGTAATTTGCTCTTTATGGTAACTTGCATATAGGAATTAGGCGGTATAACTAAACCATTGGTGAGATGCGCGGGAAAAACTGATAAATCAGTACTGTTACCTGGGTCTCTAATCATGGAGGCTGGGGCTGGTGGTGTGAGTGGGTCTGTACACTCATCTGTTTGTGTATGTTTGTTTAAGCTTTTAATATTACCAATTCTTTTTGGTTCTCTTTTACTAATCGGTGAGGGTTCTGATGGTATTTCCTCTATGAATTCATTGTCAAAGTCTATTCCATTCATTTGTGGGAGTAAAGTTATTTTCTCTGTTCTCATGCATCTTAAGCCCAGTAACATATGAGCTTTAATTGCTAAGTTTTCAACGATATAGAAAAATGCAGAGATTGGTCTTGTAGTCTCTGTGAAACTGATGTTTAACCTTATCATACCTTTTACTGTGATTTGTTTTCCATCTACTGTATATAAATCTAAATCAGATTCCTCCAGAAAATTTACTTTCTTCTTATTTCTAAAAATTCTATTTATTTCTTCTTGTGTTATTAAGTTCACTGGAGAGCCTATGTCTAAAAATAAGGAAACGTTTTAATCCTTACATACAGCTGGTATCAAGATACACTCGTTGGTAGTAAATAAATGCTATAATAAATGAATAAATATATACAGTGTAGAATATTTATTATTGGTGCAAGTATTTAATGATTGAATTATGAAGATAATTGAAGTAGGTATATGTATTTAAGTTGTAATTATACAGCAGGTTTTACATGTTTGTGCAAAATGTGTTGTCTATCACTGTGTCTTGTAAAAATGAAGTAACTAAGTAATTCACAAATTTTTGCCATGGTGGGAATCCCACCGCTGCCACAATTTAATGTTAAAGCTTTGTAGCCAACATTTTTATATATGTAACTCTTAATTCTTATAATAGGTGAGTCTTGAGTTAATTGAAGGGCAGGAGGAGTTAAAGATGAATATGGGGAGTTGATCTTGATTTATTATCTTCAGAGAAAGTCTAAGTTGAGCAGCGTATGTATTATACAGAGACTTAATATACTAAGTAAGTCTAGTTGGACCCCTCTTCTTATTCACTGTCTCCACTACCTGACGGTTCTATGGTTTCTCTCCTTCTGAACTCAGAATCCTACATTCTGGTGTAGCAGGGGTCGTGTCACATGTGTTACACTGTTGTTGAAATGTTCTAGAAGCCTGCGTGTGTGTATGGTCACAAGGCACTGTTCGTGGGCTATTTTGCTGGTGAGAGGCATTCTGGAGAGGTGCTAACGTCATTTCCTTTTTGGCCCCTAGGTTTGACATTGACCTAACCTCTAGACTAGATGTGTATGTTGCTAGCTATTATGTATTAAGATATTTTAGAGTCCTGACACTTATATGCCACCTTCGATTTCATTGACATGGACAGAGCCAGGGGGGAGGGGGGAGATGCGGCACTGGTGCGGTCTGTTGGGTATGATACTGGGGGTGATAGTCACACTTGGGGGCTACCTGGGGCCTGGTGCCACACACTCCGTGTGAGAGTTTCTCTGTGGGGAGTTCACTGTTTCACACGGGGGTGGTAACATGGGGGGGGGGGAAACACTGGGAGCACAGGGGAAAGGGGTGGGGCTAGTACACTGGGGTCAGGGCTTATAGACACTAGGGGACAATCAACCTCAGAGTCTCTTACTCACGAGGCAGGTAGAGAGGGGTGTTCAGGTCATGGGAGGCAGGAGGCCCTTATGCTGGGAACCGCAGGTGGTGTCCGGACACTGGGGGTGGGCTGTCCGGAATTTAGTCCAGGGGTAGGTCACCTGTGGGGTTGCCATGGATCCCATAGGAGTTGTGGGTGGCATGGTGGGTGGCCCTCTTTCTATAGAGGCCCTGGGCAATGCAGGGCCCTCTGGGCTAGGGCCAAATAGGACCAGGAGGAGCGCAGCATGGCGCTGGACCCTAGTCATAGGCAGGGTCCTGGGGGCGGACCTGGGGAGACCCGGGCTGAGGGCTGAGGGCCGCAGTCTCGTCTGGCAGGGGTGGCCGTCAGGAGGGGACTGCAGCCGCCTGCACCGGGGGAGGCCTGGCGGCTGCAGCAGGCATCGAGGGGTGGCCTGCTGACTCTGGAGGCTGCGGCCTCGCCTGCAGGAGGCCGTCAGGGGTGGACTGCGGTCTCTCACGTCGGGAGAGTCCAGCAGCTCCTGGGGGTGGGGTAGGAGGGGCTGCAGTGACAGGACATCTGGCCATGGGGACATCTTGCCCGGACTGGTCTCCGGTGAGGTACCTGTGGGGGAGGAGATCCCACCCTCTCGGGAAGAGAGGAGGGGGAAAGGGACACCTTGCTCTGCCATAGGAGGAGCAGGCTGAGCAAGAGGCACTACCCTCGGTAGGAGCTCCGGGACTCATGGAGGAGGAGTGGCCAGAGGCCTGCTCCCCGGCTTGTCTGGCCTGGCAAACCCTGACGAAACTCCAATTCGGGGCTTGAGTGGGAGGCCTGAGGGACTCCTTCAGCCAGGCAGCCCTGTTGGGTACTGCCTGAGCTCCTGCCTGGGACAGGGGCTGAGGAGGGGTCTGAAGGGACTCCTCCAGGCGCCACAGAACCTGGCAATGACGAGAAGAAGAGGCCCGGTGGGCACTCCTGAACAAAGCCACGGCTCCGGTGGAGTCTCTCCTCCGTGCGTCATGGTTGGGGCAGCCTTTGGGGATGACAGGTGGCCCGTCCCGAGTGTTATCTCTGGTGGAGTCTACCCCTGGGCCTGCCTCCCTCCTAGTGAGTTCCGGTGAAGGTCGTCTGTAAGACGTGCCGATGTGCCAGCTCCAAAAGGTGGTTAGCAAAGGATGGAGAACCGGTGGTCACTCTACCCACAGTAGACCCGGTGGGCGCTACTGTGCCGCTGCTCCCCTGGGGTGTAGCAAGTCTAGAGGCTCTTCCTGAGTCCTCTCCTTGTATGGAGGCCGATCCGGTGGATACAGCGTCCGAGGGCATGCTTGGGACTTTGTTTCTGCAAGTCCCACCCCGATTCTGGTGAGTGTTTCCTCCGCTGAAGTGTAGTGTACTTTCACTGTACACTGCTCGGTGGTCTGGCTGCAGGGAAGAGGGGCGTCGGGTCACGGGGGAGATACGCCATTCCTGCCTGGACGGCTTGTCAGAGAAAACAGCCTTCCCGTCATCTCCTTATGGGGTGGGTGTCACCCCCCTGTAGGCTACTCTCCTCCTGGGGTGGTGGTGTTGGGCTCACCCCGCTGCACGGGTATTTCAAAAATAATAATAATCCATACACTAGATTGCAGGTGTCCACCATTCATGGAAAATCTGTAACATTGGACTTGAACTGCTGTAGGTTGATGTTTGGGGGGATACTATTCTGGGGAAGTAAGTTCCAAAGAGATCCAGTTCAGGGAATAAAAGAATACTGGTAGGCAGAAATTCTGGAATATGGCAGTGTGACAGTCCAATCATAAGCACTGCCAAATGCCCGTGTAGGGTGGGGGATGGCATGAAGAGGTTGCACGATGGATGCAACTTCGTCTGAGCATTTGCCATAAAAGAAGCTGTAAACTAATGCAAGGAAGGCAACATTCCTTTTTACTTGTAAGGGAAGTA
Organism: Coenobita brevimanus; assembly: GCF_032717465.1. Taxonomy (NCBI): domain Eukaryota; kingdom Metazoa; phylum Arthropoda; class Malacostraca; order Decapoda; family Coenobitidae; genus Coenobita; species Coenobita brevimanus. The sequence goes on along the minus strand of NC_137040.1, from coordinate 18,593,158 downwards.
GTTCATTTGCACTGTTATTAATAATCCTTATAGCTTTGATCTGCATTTCGTCCAGTTGTTTTGGTGCATCGTATCCACAGCCATCCACAGGGGTGAACCATATTTTACCTGAGAGCTCACATAACTCTCTCAAATTACAGTTAACTCCTCTCCATTAAAGAAGTTACAGGTTCTGTACAATAATCAATGTTTCTCTGAAACACTTTTAGCAAGTGATCTACCATGAGGTCTAGCTGGGGATACTAATAAGTGAAACACCAAGAATTTTAGTACTTTTAGAGACAGAAATATTAGTATCATTGAAGGTAATATAAGATTCAGGTAATATCTGTCTATTAGAAAATTGTATACATTTACTTTTCCAAGCATTAAATGTGACAACGTTATTTTGTCCCCATTCAAAGATCTTAAATAAGTCATGAATTATGGAGATTGCTGTACTGAGTTGCCAGTTAGAGATATTAAACTTTGTAAATGTGTGTTAACATGTGAAAGAACTTTAAAGTGTTGAGTCATCTGCATATGAGTGAATGTGATTATGGGTGACAGATAAGAGATCATTTATTAAGACCAGGATTGGAGCCAGGACTGATCTTTGTGGTACGCCGGCATTAATCGAGTGGAAATTCGAATATACATCATCTACGTTCACTCTTGTCATTCTGTCACTGAGATATAAGGAAATCAGCGGAATAAAAGATGATAGGCCACAGCAAGGGAGTTTGGATAGCAGGAAACGGTGCCACTCTCTGTCAAAAACTTTAGAAATATCAAGGGCTATTGCATGGGTTTCTCCATGTCGGGCAATTGACTGATGGATGGGAGGAGTCAAGAAACTGAGTATATCAAGAGCAGACTTTCGTGGCAAAAACCGTACCGTCTGTCACTGATTAAGTTGTTGGATTCAAGATGTTTAACAATGTGTTTATTAATTACAGTCTCAAATACTTTACCAAGAAATGTGATAATTGTTAGTCTAATATCAGACGGATCAGAGGAACTTCTTTTCTCAGGTATTGGGTGGATATTAGCTTCTTTCCAAAAATTAGGGAATGAAAAAGTATGTATGCATAGTCTGAATTATTTACAGTAGCTTGAACAGAAGCAAATTCTGGGGAACACTTTTTCAGAACGACTGGAGAAATTCCGTCTGAACCTGAAACTTTGTTGGTTGGTGAGTTGTCTAGGATGAATTTTATGTATCTAGTCTGTATCTTAAGTGGAGCTATTTCAGGAGAGTTAAGTTCTAGTACAGGGACATATTGACCGGCTTCTTGTAAGGTAGACTATCTGGCAAACGTACTTGCAAGGTGTTCGATTTTGCACGCAGGTCATTTATGGTGTTTCTATCCGAAGATTTTAGTAGTGGAATGGGTGCTGACTTGTTAAAGTTATAATTAAAGAAATTGAGATTTGACCAGAGTATTCTGTTCACATTAGGTTCTAATAGTTTGGATGCTTGGTTGTGAAGAAAGTTTGATTTATCGAGATTTATTACTGCTTTTGCATGGTTTCTAGCAATTTTAAATCGACTGAGGGATTGAAATAGTTTGAGTTTAAGTAAAACGTATATGTGATGGATATTTGGGTCGTTGTTCTGGCACATTTTATGTCAAATCGTTTTGCAGAATCTGATCTTTTAGTAAATTGTTGACTGGGTAATACAGTTCCATTCCAGCTTGTATTATGACATCAATGTGAGACTAGGTAGAATTGATGTCAATGGAGAAGAATGACTGCAATGGAATATCAGCAAGATAATTTCTAAATACATGCCAGTCTGCCCTACCAGTAAAATGCACCCTGTGAGTGCGTGATGAGCGAGTGAGTATTTAAACATACACCTATCATCATTCATCTTGGTGTAAACTTTGTATATTTCTGATGAGGCAGTTGAACAGTAACAGAAGAATAATTGACATAAAATGATTCTTTTCTCATGTTTTTGCTCTCTCCCACGTTTTCTCTCTGGACATGCATATTGATCAAATGATAAAACCCAGAAATAGGACAAGTATCCTTGCTGATTTCACCCCCTACACACTGAAAAATGTTCATATAAAATTATGACTATAATATCCGATATTTAATTGTTAGAATTCATGCATGAAAACATAGTGTTATAACAGGAAATTTTATTTATTTTATTTCACATTGGAGCATGTCAACTGAAGCCCTCTGAACATGCCCTTGGAAAGCTGGGATTTCAAAGGGTTTCTTAGGTGTCATGAGTGAACATATAGCCAAAAACAAAATTTATTGACTATCTACTACCTGCTGAAAGAATCTCTTCTCCGTCTCGCATAGAAGAGTCATTAGCCTCTGAAAACCATCGTAGTCGAGCTGGGTCACGTCGGGCTGGGTCTGGTCGTGTCGGGCCATTCTTTCTTCAGCTGAATATAGAGCATACATAGCTTCACTCGCTACGTTCACTCGCTCATAGTCAAAGTGCCATCTGGTCACCTTGACTGGTTCTGAACGGGGAAGTTTTGGGCGACTGACTAATGAGGCTTTGATGAGATTGCAGTCGGAAGATCCAAGTGGTGATAGTACCTTTATCCTGTATTTATCTGGGTTATTTGTCAGGAATATGTCCAAGAGATAGGTGCTATTGTCAGGATTATCCGGGATTCTGGTTGGTTGTTTTACCAATTGCGTGAAATTAAAAGATTCTGTAAATAGCTTACATTCTAGACCAGTATCGGCACTCCTGGCAGAATGCAGTAACCATTCCACATTATGGATGTTAAATTTTCCAAAATGGTAATTTCGTTGGTAAAGATGAGGTTAAAGTTGGTCAGCTGTGTGGATATGGAGTCAAATACACTGGGTTCTGAAGAAGCAATAAACTGTACAGATATATTTGATAATATTTAGGCAGTTTAGTTTGTATAAAAGAATAACCAAAGTTAGCTCAACTGAAGTTCAATATTGTGTCAACTGCATGTTCAGATTTGATAAAACAACAGGTGCCACCATTTTTACGAAAATTTGTGAGGAGATAGTAACCAGGAAAACTGAATGGGGATATATCAGTAGAGAGAGAGACGTGGGCTTCTGTGAAGAATAAGACTAGAGGTGATATAAAGTAGAGGAAAAAGTGAACAGAATTAAGATTAATGTCTCGAGTAAGACCACAGTTATTAGTATAATGTCAAATCCACATTTATCTGACAACCACGAATGTTTGCAACAACCACTATCGGCACAGTCACTTGAATGTAACCAGGAGGGTCCTGTGCCGCAAACTCTACCCTGTCGGTGGTGGCAATCAGACGTACCACCGAATTTGATTATAATAATGCAGCGGCCTCTGCCAAGGGGATGGAACTATAGGTGCGGCGCGTGACTCTGAGGTTGTTATTATCGTGCCTTAGCAACATGCCATTCAAAAGTGCGTCTGATTTCGTGTATAATATGAGACGCATGTGATTCGTGTATAATATGTTCTTGTATAATAATATTCATGTATAATATATTCGTGCTTATTAATATGATTTGTGTATAATATGATACGAAATCAGACGCACTTTTGAATGGTAAGTTGCCAGGGTGCGGTAATGACAACCTTAAGCCGGCCATACAGGCACAGGCGAGCCGGTCCAGTGGCCTCAAGAGGCTGGCCCGTTCAGACAAACCTGGGCGTGTGTGGGTAGGGAACAGGTGCCTGCGCAGGCGGCCTGAACGGTCGTCCTGGGATCTGTTGCGGACAGATTTTCGTGCTCAGGCTCCTGTCAGGTTCAGGCAAACTGAGCGTGTGTGGGGTACTGCAGGCCGTCAGGTGTCAGTTTTGTGTCAGTCGTGCGGGAGATTTTTAAATCCTCATACGAGCAACCTCTGGCAAACCTCAGTGTGGCTGTCAGTCTTTCATGCGGTGAAATAACACTCCTCATACAAGTATCCTTCTTCTTTATTACTGGAGAAACTAGAGACAACAGCTGCAGGTATGAATCCTCGTCCATCCTCAAGTAATTAAGCCAAGCATTTTTCTCAAACTGCAGTTCTTTCAATAGTCAGATGGAATAATTTACTCCAAATCAACCAATCTTTCGCCTATTTGGTCCGTTCTTTCCTCCTCTTTCTATTATTTGTAATATAGGGGCGGCAACAGCCCCATTTATCATACAGCTCCATGTCAACTGTGGGCAGTGGAGTGCCCATGGCCACCTTCACCCCGCGGCGCGTCGCTTGCAACTGAGCTGGAGAGTCGTGAGGCCGACTGAATCGTGTGTGGGCACAGGATTGTTCTTTGAGGCCGGCCTCTTCAGGCCACCAGACAGGCTCGCCTGTGCGTGTATGGCTCGCTTTAGAGTCATGCGCCGCGACTATAGTAGGTTTGATATCTAATCAGCATGTAGTATGGTGTAGGCAGTTGAAGGTAGAGGTCTTATTAAAGTATGATGGCTTACTCTCTGTGTTAATGATAATGCTGAAAAATGTTCAGCAAAGGGAGATGGTCAGGAACAGGTCCTAAGAACTGGTGAAGCGGGAGCTCCAGCTCTCCACATCGTGAGTATTGCCCTGTTCGACTGGTGCTCCAGTCTGTACTCAGTATTGAATTACTGCATTCTTTTCTTGTTCTTTAACCGTTTTACCAAGCTTGGTATAAACTGAATCAAAACTGTTTGAGTTGGACTTGTCTCATGACCTTGATCTTTGACCTAATATATTCAAAATAAAATGTCTACATCTATAGATGACTAAGATCTTCCAACTTTGGTTCATACAGCATCAGAACTGTTGCGTCATAGGCGCGAAAATTGGACCTTGCCGTCTAACCATGATCATTTACGGACTGTTCTCATAACTGACTTCCTTTATTCTTGCTTTACCTTGAACCTTCCCACAAAGGTCTCACTTGGACTGAAATTTTTTAAATTGACCTTGCCATTTGACCTTGATATTTAGCTTTCCCCTGTGACTTTGACATTGAATTGATTGTTTTAAAATCGAATTCCTGTATTTTCATCATACCTTGAATATTTTCCTTAAAATCGGACGAAAACTTTAAGTTTATCTTGTCATTAAAAATTGACCTTTTGACCTGTTGTTCTCAGAACTATAGGTCAACCTTTTGGCTAACCTTCATCATTCACAAAGTTTGGTCCAAATCATACAAAACGTGTTTTAGTTATTTTCTTCACACACAGACACAAAAGACGAATTTGACAACCTTTGACAGAGTATTGGCAAAACTGACTCCCTTTGTTCTTTCCTCACAACCGTTCTACTAAGTTTGATCAAAATCCGATAAAAGTTGTTTCAATTGTCCTTGTTAGGTCAAAATTTAACCTATCTTTGCGACCTCGACTTTGAACATTGTTAAAAAAAATTAAAAAGTTAAATCTTTCTATGCAGTCCGTCAGTTAAAACTGGGTCATAACTGAGTTAGTGTTCGCACACACACACACACACACACACCGCTCGCTGGTGCAGTGGTAACGCTCTCGCTTGCCAACTGGTGGACGGGAGTTCGCGCCTCGCTCAGGTTGCGAAAAGTTTCACTGACGAAGTGGGTGGTTACTGTCCCCCTTGAGCAAGGGGACGGGTGTGTGCTTGTGTGAAGGTCACAGCCTTGCCCTTAGATCGGACTATATGAGCTCTCAGCTCCCTTCCGGGAGGGTAAAAGCTGACGATCACGACCATCAAGTGATCCTGACCGACCCGGTGAATTACACACACACACACACACACACACACACACTACTCCGCTCCCACTTTGGGAGAACAAATGTAAAAAACAGTAACTTCCACCAAATCATGCTTTGGTTTACTTACACGGCAAGGAGTTTCTGGACACTGACGCTACCCATATAGCCAAGTATCTATCCCCCTTTCATACAATCCACCCATCTATCTGAGCTGGTTCAACATCTGTCAATTTTTACCATTACACAGATATCCATCTCTCTGTCTACTGTATGTGTCCTTCCACCCAGTCATCTCATGCTGTGTATCTTTCATTCATGCATCCATCTGTTTGGCTACGTATCTATCTAACCCTGTCAAACCCATCAAATTTCAGTTTCCTTTGCACATTCCCAAAGTCAGTCACCACATTACCAGAATTCCAAAACGAAACTAATCTCAGAAGACAGAAGTCTCACGGTATGACAGCATTAGCCAGCGAGTTGTGTTAAGAGTCAGGATGGCCAAGGTAAGAAAACTGTTCTCAGCAAATCAGTCACTCAGTAACTGAGTCCCTCAATGACAAGTGTTTCTAGGCCAGACCCGTGGCAGGGTCCAGCAATATTCACTCTGCCACAATTAAAAGTAAGTTCCAAAGGCAAATAGATAATATCAATTGATAGTTTGCTGGTGTCAAGACTTGATCAGATCCAAAGCCTGTGGTTCCCGCACACCACTTGTTTTCCCTTCCCTATTCCAGCATAAATAGTCACCCTGTAGCTCCGCCACACACCTTCCCACTCACTCTAATAAAGTGAATGCACCAGCTTGAGCTCCTTGTGTTTCGTATTCCGATGCAACAGCTAAGAGAAGTTGAGGACCTACCCTTCCACTGCGTGGTTCAGTATCTGTGAAACAATACGGTTGTGAAAATATTTATAATTTTATGTCATCACTAATAAACCTTCATTACATTTATTTCATTATTATACTCAATCTTCTGACTCATATCATCTATCAGTCCATTGACCAACATGGAGGAACTCATGCAGTAGCCCTTGATATTTCTAAAGATTTTGACAGAGTGTGACAGTTCCATGCTCTCTAAACTCTCTTGCTATGGTTTAACGTCTTTTGTTCTTCTGACTTCCTCATATCTCAGCGACAGAAAGACAAAGTATATTCCAATTTCTACTTGATTAATGCCTGCGTGCCACAAGGGTCAGTCCTGGCTCCAACCCTATTCCTAATTCATATTAATGATCTCTTATCCGTCACCCATAATCCAATCCATTCATAGGCAGATGACTGAAGACTTCACAGTTCATTCACACTTAAACACCCATTCACAGAGTTCAATATCTCTAACTCACAACTCAGTACTACAGTCTCCATTAATCAAGACTTATCTAATTTCAGTGAATGGGGACAATATAACATTGTCTCAGTTAATGCTAGTAAAACCAAATATATCCAGTTTGCTAATAGACAGATATTGCCTGATTCCTCTATTACTTTCAATTATACTAATATTCCTATCTCTAAAATCAGTGAAATTCTCTGTGTTTCACTTAACAGTACCCTCAGCTGGACCTCTTATGTTAGATCATTTGAAAATCCCTTCAAAGAAACTTGGATTATTGTACAGAGCCTGTAACTTCTTCACTGACGAGCAGCTAACCATAATTTATAAGAGTCATGTGCGCTCTCAGCTGGAATATTGCTCACCCTTGTAGAATAGATGTGCAGAGGTAGCAATAATACAACCAGATAAAATTCAGAATAAGGCGTTAGAATTATTAATAACGATATTATTACAAATGAACTATCTCCCCTTCAAGTAAGAAGAAATGTTGCCTCCTTTTCATTTTTTTTATAGATACCTTTATGGCAAATGCTAAGTCGAAGTTGCATCCACTGTGCCACCTTTCTATGCCTTCCCCCTTGCTACACGGGCATCTGGTAATCCTCATGACCTGACTGTCACAATTCCATATTGCAAAATTTCTGCCTATCAGGATTGTTTTTTTTTTTTTTTTCCCTCGAACTGCATCTTTTGGAAATTTGCTTCTCCATAGCGGTTTCCCCCCAAAATTCAACCTACGACTGTTCAAGTCCAACTGTTGCAGGTTTTTTATGAATGAAAGACACCTATAATCTGGTGTATGGATTACTGTTTTTTTTTTTTTTTATTCATTTGTTATTCCTTATTCTGTTCTGTTTAAAAAAAATATATATATATATATATTACTAGCGAGCACAAACTTTGAGTTTAACCCTTATCTGTCGGGAGTTTCCCCTCCATCGCTCACTCCTCGTTATGGGGAATTTCTGAGACTTTGGGAAAAATACCCATACTTCAAACCCTAGTATCTGCCAAACTATAATAGCTAGAGAAAAAAATAGATACATAAGACTCATCAACTCTTCCTCTTTCTATTGAAGATATCCCGAGGTCTCCAGGTGGTCCCGTCGATGAGTAAGGATAAGTTGAAGACGACTGGTTTTACAAGCTTAGGCAGGCTGGTTCTGAGCACGCACCACTGGCAGTGACCTTGGACTCACTGGCTAGCGTTGGCAGCACTGACCTGAGTGGTGATTGTAACACTGCCCAGGCGACCTTGGATGGAATGTGGAATATTCCACTCTATCCTTGACTTTTCTTTAATCACCGTCATAAGGATGAATCATCACACTGTCCATGTGGTTCACCAAAGAGTTTTCCACCTGTTTCATAGTGCCACTACGCCCTGTATGTGTGTGGGGGAAAAAATAGCTCTGTGTTTTTCTGTAATCACTTCGTGAGTCAGTTATGATAATTTCCCTCTACTACAACACTTATAATTGCACTTGATCATGATTACAGGTAACTTCACCTTGACAAGTAAATGCTGTGGCTGTTTCACTCAGTATAATTGAGTATGAGGTAATTACTTGTACTATAATTCAGATTGTCTACCTATCTATTGCCAGACGCCTTAATCCCATAAGGGGTGGCCACAAACAAATCGCCTCCATGTCACCCTGTCTCTCGCCATTTCATTGCCGGGCTCCCAGCTCACACCCCCCTCTCTCATATGTCTCTCCACTCCATCCCTCCATCTCATCCTTGGCCTCCCCCTCCCTCTCTTCCCCTCACCTCACTCACGTACACTCTCCTCATCAGTCTCTCACTCACATCCTATCCACATGGCCACACCACCTCAATATGTTTCTCCTAACGCTTTCTATCACATCCACATCCACATCCACACCACAATGCTCCTTCACTTCCTCATTTGTCAGTCTTTCTCTCCATATGACTCCACATGCTCCTCTCAAATAACTCATTCCTACTGCTCTCACTCTTGAATTCTGCCCCTCCAGAAAGGTCTAAGCTTCACCTCCATACGTTAGAGTTGGTATCACAATACTGTCATGTAGTAGCTTTTTCACTTCCATTCTCACTTCCCTGTTTCTTATCACTGCTTTCAAGGAATCAGCAACTTTTCTTCCTTTTTGTACACTTTCAAGCACTTCACCCTCTAAACTCCCATCCTTACTCATCACGCTTCCCAAGTACTTAAATGCACTCACATTTTCCATTTCCTCCTCATACAACCTCACTGTACATTCACTGATTTCACTTCTCTCGAAGACCATAACTTTACTTTTCCTTACATTCACCTTGAGATTCCGTTTCTTACACACTCTCTCAAACTCATCCGCCAAGCCTTGCAGCTCCCCTTGACTTAACAACACAGTTTCATCTGCAAACTCACTAGGGCTGCATGTTCCATCATCCATTGCCCTACCTTGTGTCTCTTATATTACCCCATCCATATACAGACTGAACAACCATGGAGACATGACACATCCTTGTTTCAATCCAGCCTTCAAATAGAAAAAATTCACTCAGTTCACTATCCAAACGCGCTGCAGCCTTAGCACCCTCATACATACTCTTCACGGCCTTCAACAACTTCCTGTCTACTCCATATATTCTTTATACTTCCAATAATCTTTGTCTATCCACTCTGTCATATGCCTTCTCCAAACCCACGAAGGCCGCATACAACTTCTTTCCCTTCTATAGAAACTTTTCAACTAAAGATCTAAGAATGAAATCTGATCTACACAAATTCTTCCCTTCCTAAATCCTCCCTGTTCTTCTCCCAACTAATTCCTCTGTTATTTCCCAAACTCTTTCAATAAATATCCTACCATATACTTTTCCTGTTACACTAGGAAGACAAATGCCCCTATGATTACCACACACTTCTTTTTTCCCTTTTCTTTTGTACAGTACAGGGGAGTAATTATACCTGACTTCCAATCCTCTGGGACTCTGCCTTCCTCCCAGGTCAATCTGCACATCTTCCACATCCATTCTACTACTGTCTCTCCCCCGTGCTTCAGCATTTCACCACACACTCCATCAATTCCTGGGGCTTTCCCCTTTTTAACTTTCTTCATTGCTTCCACAATATTCATCCTACTGATTTCTTCCTCTCTTCTCACATCCCTTCTTCCCCCAACCACTTATACTTGCATTATTATCATTCTCTACAGTCAACAATTCCTTAAAGCGTTCTCTCCATCAACTCACTTTTTCTCCCTTCTCCACTAGTAATCTACCATTTTTATCTTTCACTCCCCAACTAACGTCTTTGACACCCTGTCTAACTCTCTTTACCTCTTTCCAAAACATTTTCTTACATTCCCTCCACTTTGCACTGAAGTTCCTTCCAAATTCCTCATCCACTCTCTTCTTTCTCTCTCCTGCTAATCTTTTCACCTCTCTCCTCCTCTCTACATATAACTCTCTCTTCCGTCTCTCAACTTCTTCCACGCCCGTGTTACTCATCCACTCGCTATATGCTTTCTTCTTTTGTGGCACAGCCTCTCTCATATCTTCATTCCACCAGGCTGTTCCGTGCACTCCCTTTCTTTTTCTCTTCACCCCACACACCATCTCACATGCTGCACAGATTTCTTCTGTGAATATCTTGCACACACCTTCCACATCCCCCATTTGCCCCAATCCAATTTACCTAATCGCTCCTCCACTTCCCTCTTATAGTCTGCCTTTTTCACATCCTCTTGTAACCTTTCCACCCTCCTTGTCTGCACTATTTCCTCCTGTCCTTCCCTTCTTCTCTTTCTCCATTTCATTTGGACTTTGATTCTGACTACCATCAAGCGGTGGTCAGAAAGTCCATTCCCCCAACCTCTATATAGTCTTGCATCCATTACACACATTCTCATCCTTTCATCCACACACACATAATCAATCATTGCCTTCCGGTCATTCAGTTCACCACCCACCCTTCTCATCACTCGCCACATATACCTATGGATCATTTTGTGCCTGAAGAGGATATTGGCTATCACCAACCCCCTCCTGGCACAGTTGTCCACTAAAGCACTGCCATTCTCATCCATCTCTGCAGGCACACCCCACTCACCAACTACTCCATCCACCTTCACATTCCCTTACTTTTCCATTCATATCTCCAGTCAAAAACACTTTCTCATTCCTTTCAAACTTTTCCATGCACACTTCCATATTTGTCCAGAACTCCTTTTTCACTCTGCTTGCACGATCTTGCGTTGGCACACACGCACACAGTCACCCACATTTGTAATTCAACTTTCAATCTTACCTACACAATCCTTGGGCCAATGAATCCATCCATCCATCTATCCATCATCCAATCCTATGTTGCCCCATGAGGAGCATAGGAGCCCGGGGCTAAGCAGACTGGTCCTGGCATTTTAGGTGAGAGTGATTAAAATGTGCCATTTGACTGAAAATTGAACGAGGGATCTTCGAATCTACGAATTCTCTCCAGCCGGGAGAGAGAGAAAGGCCAACGAATCTATATTCTCTTATATTTTCCTTCCATCTGTTACTCATAACAATACACACTCCTTCTTTTGCCCTCTCATTCTCACCTACTCCCACACATATACCCTGTCCATACTCCCATTCTTTCACACTCTCACCTCGCCATTTAGTTTCAGTTAATCCACATACATTCACCTTCGAATCCTCAAGCACCTGGACAATCTCTCTCTCACTTCATCATTTGCACCCCATACCTTCCATGTAACTATCCATTCCATGTCCTTTGTTCGGGCCTTCATTGTCACCTTTTGGTCTGTCTTTGTCCGAGGCTGACTTGTACTAATCAGGTGCATCGTGAAAATCATACAAATGTTATACACAACTTACATGATTTGTACTTCACATCACAAATACGCTTATGCTCTCATATTCAGCACAATTTTCCTGAGTATCGAGGGAAAAAATTTAGTTGTAGCCAACGAGTAATTTTCTTTCTGCCCCACTCACCAGTGGTTTTCTTTCATGTAACAGGTAGGTTAACTCAAGATATTTCCAATAATTTTCTCACCAAAAACCAAAAAACAGTAACACTTATTGCATTGCACTTCCAGAACATATTATTAAACACTTATATCATAGCACTTACTAGAAATCGATTATAATATCTAATATTTCACTTATTAAAAAAAAAAAAAAATGCATACCTGTATACTATTTACACTTTCCCACACACGTGCTCAGTAATCACCGTCGGAGTGATATTCGCAAAAACATTTAGGTCATAGAGAGACCTTATATTTTGCACATTGGTAGGCTGTCCCATTTCATGCTACAGGATGGCGTTTGGTCGTGTTACAGAGGTGACACTGCCTGTATGCCTGACGACCTCTGTGGTACGGCTAATCTCTAACAGCCTGTGCCGTCGGTAATCCTCGGCACAGCTTAGTCTGTCCGCTGTAGGTGCCGCTGTAGGTGCTGTCTGCGTCCCCCCACCTAGCACCTGGCACCTGGGCAGTTGAATACTCTTCAAGGAGTTTGCATGCGAGCTTTCTCTAAAACTCTCGCACAGAGAGAAGTTTCCTGATGAGCTCCTTGAACAGTATGAAACTGTTCAGGAAGGCGATATCAAGAAGGTGTAAAAACGGCTTCTTGTTCCACATGCAGGACTTATGTAGGCAATCAACCTCACCAATTTGCGTGTCCGATTATCAACAAGCCACATGTTGATATTATAATTGTTGACAGCATCTAGCTTCAATATGGGTTCCCTGATCCTGAGTTTGTTTTTCCCGCTTCCTCAAACACACCTTTTTGCACTGCTGATAACATGTTAACCCGTCTCTTGTCATGCCAGAGAAGGGCTAACATGTGCCACATTTCTTGGTAAGAAGGGCTCCTTTCTCAGTATTTGCTGGTAATACAAGGAAATTTTCTGTTCACCCGAACAGTTCCACAGGACCCAGTACTGTGTTCCAGCAAGTACTTGGTCAATCCCGGGGCAGTGTAATAATCATCGGTGTACAGAATGTGGTGCCTGTTGAAATACCTTTCCATCAGCACTTTCACTACTGATGCCGAGAAACAGTGAGGATCATCACCAGGTATATCAACATTCGTTGCCGAATAAAGTATCACATTGAGCACATAACCAGTTTTGCAGTCGCAAAGAACGAAGATTTTTAGCCCAAAGCGGTGACACTTGAATGACACATATAGAATAAATGCCAATCTGCCCCTGAAAAACACCAGCGACTCGTCAATTACCACTTTCTGAAATGGACGAAAATCCCTGGAAAATTACTCCTTGAGCATTCTTAGAATGGATCTAACTTTCCACAACCTGTCTTTCAGTGCATGCCCATAATTTCTATTGAATTGGAGGAACCTTAGAATGGCCAGGTACCTGTCATGGGCCATATACTTACTGAAGACAGGTGTGCCCACGAGTTCATCTACCGACCAGTAGTCATGGAGCACATGTTTTCTTATGTGCGCCATCAACATGGCAACTCCCCCACTTCCACAAGTTGCCAGTCCTTCATTTGCTTGCTTTCGCTGGCAGCCACGTCCAGCCACCACAGACACACATAGCCTGATGGAAAATTCTTTCTTTCACCAGGTATTGCATAATTGCATTTGTGAATATCACCCTGAAAATACTGCTCATAGTCCAGGGCCTGCATCCTGCTCTTCAGTTCTGGCCCAGCTTTCGTAGCGAGAACATCTCTTCCCCAGATCCTGAACAGTGGCTAGAACTCTCCCTAGACTTTCACAGTCTGTTTTTCTCTCTCGTTTACGAGATCCGGTGCTTTTCACCAGTCTTGTGTGCTCTTGTGTTTTTTGTGTTATCAGCTGTTTTTCCGGCTGCCACTTAGAGTCCCTGCCGTAGTACGACGCCGAACCCTGAAGGGATACCGTAGTGTATTTCCATGAAGGGGGGCCTTAGAGGCCTGGTTATAGGAGGCGGCAAGGGTAGGCTTTCTGTTAGGGCTAGGGTTAGGTAAGTCCCTCACGGGGCAGTGTTGGGGTACTCTCACGGCGCCCTTTAGAGGGCGGGGAGTTTAGGCCCCCGGCACTGTAGGGAACCGCCGGATTAGCAGCTGATAATTTATTTATTTTCTTGTTTCTTTCGTTGCTTTTTTAAGGTATATACATTGGTTCATGCTCATATATTCGTGTATATTTTAGGTATACATGTGTGTATGAGTATGTACATGTGTGTATGCTAGGAAGAGAAATGGAATAACATTTAAATAAATAAATACTCCAGTACATATATATATATATATCTTACAGATACATATATATATGAGCTTTTTTTTTTTTTTTTTTTATACCATGAGTGCGCCGGATCCTGCACTTGATCCTGACCCAAGTGGTGACTCGAGTTCACCCCCATCACCTACAGGCACCAAGCCTAAGTCTCACTGCAAAAGGCCACGATTAACAGGGCCAGAATACGGTGCTGATGATCTCTTCCTGAACATGGATACCGAAGACGTCTCTCCCACTGACTCAGACCTCTCCAGCAAGGACGCCAAGTTGACTCCTCCTGACACCTTGACTTCCAAGACCGATGCTACCCAGGCCCCTGCCACCACGACCACGGACACGATGACTGATGATGACGGCTTCACAGTCGTACAGAGAAAGAAAAATAGTAAAAGAACTACCAACCTTGCTAATGAGCCAGCCACATCCTCCTGCAATACAGACCGCCACGCCACACCCACAAACACACGTTCAACTTCCCAGCACCTTCCTCAGCCACCTAACACTACCAGTACACTCCCTCTTCCCCCCCCAAAGCCTCCTGCATTCCTCATCACCAACAATGATGCCTTCCCCACCCCTTATGACACTGTGATTGCCTTGGAGACAGAGATGCCTCATCTCAAGTTTAAATTGGAAGCAACACGGAACCAAAACACGATCCTGGTTCCTCTCGATAAAGACACCTTTCGTGCCTTAGACTCTCTCACCTCTGTGGCAGGCAAACCCATCAGCCTGAAAAAACTTGACCCCAACCTGTCCACCAGAAAAGTTATCCTCCAAAATTACCCGACAAATTTTCCCCTGCAAGCCATAAAAAACAATATCCAAGTGGAGGAAGCCACGAGATGCGAGGTAGGGGGAGCCCCCACCAGGCAGGTGCTAGTCACCCTCAGAGGCCCCATCCCAACAGCACTCGACCTACAGTCATGGGGCACCTACACTATCCGCCCATACACCCCAGAACCTCTCAGGTGCTTCAATTGCCAGCGCTACGGGCACCACCAGTCACGATGCACTCGCCCCCCAACATGCGCTGTGTGCAGCGGTCGTCATGCCACAGAGGAGTGCATCACCAAGTTAAAGGCCAAGCAGCCGGTTCAGCCAAAATGCCCCAACTGCCAGCTCCCTCACCATGCCTGGAACAAACTATGCCCAGCTCGCAAAGACCTAGTGCAGAAGGGCATAGTGAGAGAGCATCGTTGGCTCCAGGCAAGGACCACAGTGACACCAGCACCACCAGGGACCTTCAAATGGGGACAACAACGCACACCACAGTCCACAATACGGCAACCACCGGCCCCAGAAGAGTTCCCCCCTCTACCTCCAAGCAAACGGACACCTCCAGCAGTTCCCCCACCTCCATCCAGACCCACTCCCACTGCCACATCACACACCACAGCACAACCGCCTCCACCAACACGTCCGACAGTCCACACCATCTCGACTCAAACAGTGCCAGATGCCGCCACGCAAACTCCTCCACCAGCCCCCATACTACCTCCAGGATATGTCATTCTGAACAGGGACCAACTGGCCTGCTTTGCTCAGCAAATAGCCGACCATATCACCACATGGATGGGAAAGGAGCTAGGCATGCCTATCCCCAGCCCAGAGGGAATTCACTCGTTCGTACACAAATCCCTGGACCGGTTTGCACACAGCCCACAGCCAACACAAACAGAGATGCCACCGCCACCCACAACCCCTACCACAGCTCCTATTCACACACAACACAGCAAACAGAAGGGAAAAGAGGAACGTCAGAGCCGCTCACGTTCACGCAAACAGTCTCAAGACCGCCTACGAACACCTCACCAACAGTCACGCAGCCATGCCAACACCACAGACAGACAGCAAGACAAAGCACACCAGCTGTCCCCAGCACCACCACACACGGACACCAACACACACAGGAGGAGATCACGATCCCCCATCCCAACGCACACAGACATGGACGACTAACACACACATTTCCTCACAGACAACCCACACACACACAAGCACTCCACATTTTACAGTGGAACGTCTATGGGATTACTCCCAAACGCCTCCTACTAGAAGAGGCAGCCCATAGAGACCATTTAGACATCCTCCTCCTCCAAGAAACACTCCTAAAACCAAACAGGCAGCTCCGATTGCAAGGCTTCACCACCTTCCTCCTCCCCAGCACTCCAGGCGGCCCCAGAGGCTGTGCCATACTCGTTCGGAGCCATATACCTGCCACAGCTATTGATCCGCCACCAGACTGTGGCGAAGGAGTTGAGGTACAAGGAGTTGACATAACCCTGGCAGATGGTCACCTACAAATATATAATATTTACCGTCACCCTACAGCAGACATTAACCTTGGGGAGGTTGCCACTCTCTCCACTACTAACCAGCTCTTCATTGGTGGCGATCTTAATGCCCATCATCCCAGCTTAGGCTCTAGATCCCCCACGAATGCAGCTGGATGCCATGTCTCTGCACTACTAGAGGAGGTGCCAGAGCTCATACTTCTTAACGACCCAGCCACCCCAACACACGTCCGTGGAGGCAGGCTAGACCTCTCTTTTGTGTCTTCCGGCCTAGCCCCCCTCACTACCTGGAGGCTCCATCCCACCCTTACGTCAGACCACCATGCCATACTAACCACCATCAGTGTGGCCCCACTCCCCACGCCTACTGGGCCGCCACCACGATGGAATACTAAGAGGGCAGACTGGCCTAAATTCACTACCACACTGGAAGAGACAGCAGCATTTAACGCTACAGTAAATCTAGAGGAACATGCTGCCCTCCTCACAGATGCCTTTAGTGCAGCAGCAGGCTCCTCTATCCCAAAAACTGCTCCCCCAAAGGCTTACCATACAGACCATTGGTTCTACTGTGACAGGGTGAAGGAACTAAACAGACGCCTTAACAGAGCCAAGAAGAACCATAGAGCCAACCCGACAACTAATAGCCTAGCCTACCTCCAGGCCGTCGTCAGGCATTCTACAGCAGAGAAAACAGACATAAAGGAGCAAAAATGGCTGGAGTGGTGCCAGTCCCTTGGTGCTCATTCAAGACTGGGAAGCATTTGGAAAAATTGAGAGCTGTTTCCAATCCGTTGCCACCTCGTCCCCCCTCTCACCCCGACCCACAGTGAGAGGCTGAAAGACTGGCAGCTACATTTGCCCAGAGGACCTCCCCCACACAGCTTCCAGACGACACCAGACATAAGCAAGAAACCCTAAACCAGACCAGGACGGATCTTATAAACATGTGCAAGGCCACCCCAGCTGACTCTGATCATCTATTCACGATGCATGAGCTTGATCAAGCCTTGAAAACAAGCACTGACACTGCCCCAGGCCCAGATGGTATCACCTATTCCATGCTCACACACGCTGGGCCTACAGCAAGATCCGCCTTCCTAGACCTATTGAATCACTCCTGGTCTATGGGCAAAGTCCCTGAGCAATGGAAGACTGCCACCATTCACCCCATCCCCAAACCACCTGATCCCACAGCCTTTAGACCCATCTCCCTTCTCAGCTGCTTGAGCAAAACTGTTGAGAGGATGGTGCTCCAGCGCCTCAACTGGATTCTGCCATCACCCCACAGTCACATCTTTGCATACACCAGAGGCAGGGGAACGGCTGAGTGCCTGAGCTCCTTCCTCTCGGAGTTGCGTGGAGGAAGAGGCCTGGCCATTTTTATAGACCTCGAAAAGGCCTTCGAGCTGGCATGCCCGAAGGCTATCCTGGCAACCCTAGCAAGCAAGGGAGTCAAAGGTCGCCTCCTGTGCTGGCTTGAGAGCTTCTTTCAGGGCCGACGGGCAGCAGTACGATTTCAGGGGCACACATCATCAGAACACCGCCACATCAACGGAACCCCACAGGGCAGCATTCTCAGCCCCACGCTTTTTAACGCCCTAATCAACTGCCTCCTACAGGTGGATCTAGGCCCTGGAGCCCGACTCCTCTGTTATGCTGACGATATTACTCTGGTAGTCCATGGTGGCCCATATCATGCAAAAGCCCAGAGGGCTCTGACAAGACTCCACCTAAAATGTACAGAACTGGGACTCAAAATCAACCCAAATAAAACCAAGGCTCTTCCCTTCCTCATAAACCCACCGAAAGACAAACTCCACCTCGGTGACACAGCCATCGATTATGTTCCCACACACAAGTACCTGGGAATTATCTTCGACTCCAAACTTTCTTTCCGGACTGAGGTCAACCACCTCCGAGAAAGAACAAAGCTTCGCCTCAATGCTCTGCGATTCTTGGCAGGAAAGGGAAGGGGTGCCTCATACAAAGTCCTCCGTCTATTCTACATCCAGACCATAAGAGCAATAGTGGACTATGCAGCGCCAGTACTACCGTCCCTTGACGAGCCACAACTGACTAAACTGGAAGTCATCCAGAACAGTGCCATGCGCACCATGACTGGTGCACCCATGTGGACCAGACTATGCAATCTCCGCATGGAATGTCACCTCGAATCCTTACACCTTCGCATACAAGCAAGGGTGGCGGGCCTAGCAGCCAAACTAGCCCACAACTCTTCCCCCCTTCCCCTATTGCCACGGCTCACAGCAGCAGCCAGCCTCCACCAGGACTTACTCACAAATAGCTGGGTTCATAATGTAGCTCGAGCTATCCACACCTATGAACTAGACAACTTTATAACACAAGCCAATAACACACCTGCCACCAACTTCATCCCCCAGCCTCCTTGGAATCCACCCCCATTCACGCTCATTCTCACGCACACACTACCCAAAAAACAAACGCCCACCCAATTGCTGCGTCAAGAGGGCCTCAGACAAATTGCCACCCACACAATCCCACGGTCCAATACATACTACACCGACGGTTCTGTCACACCAACCAAAGCTGGAGGAGCTTTTGTGTGTGGGGACAGATCTTTTGACTTCCGTGTCACAGATGGTGCCTCCACCCTCCAGGCCGAACTGGCAGCCATATTACCTGCCCTCTCTGATGCCCTAGAGCACAACCCCACTACTCCCACTATCATACACACGGACTCTGCTTCGGCTATTCATACTCTTCGCCAACACACTCACAAAGACAACATTCACTTAATCCATGACATTCTCACCACCTCACAAGGTATCTGCAATGCTGGAGGATCGATTATTATAAATTGGATCCCAAGTCATGTAGGCATCGTGGGTAACAAGAAGGCAGACCTTACAGCAAAACACGCCCTAGAAAGACCGAACATCGATTTTGTTATCATGACAAGCCTAAGCCAAGTCAAGCAAGGCATTAGAGAAAGGGCAGCCAGATTAAATAAAGATGACCACCGCCTATATGTCGAACTACGCTCCCCCTCTGCTAGATGGTATGCACTTGCCACACGCTACAAGCCACTACCACCTATCACTAGCTCCAACCTTAACATGCTCACTCGTCTGCGCCGCCTTCGCCTGGGATATAAATGCTGCAGCGAAATCATCGACGATGACGAAGCACCAGAATTTGAATGTCAGCACTGTCAAGCGGCTACACTCTACCCCCTCCTGCACTACCTCCTCAAATGCCCAGCCACCTCACGCATCAGGAAAAGACCTCTTCCGAACCCAGATATTCCCAGAACCCATGATGCAGCCAGATCCATTAACTGTCTACGAAACGCTGCAGCCTATGTTGTAGCCACGGTCCCTCTCCCAATATTGACTGAGGTGGTACGCGCTGCCCCCCCTCCCACCTAACATGCATGTCCATTGATATGCAAGTATACATGTGTGTATGAATGTGTGTCTGTGTGTGTCCATGTGTGTGTGAATATGCACATATACGTGTATATGTGCATATATATATTTTTACCAGTCAAGAGACTGCTCCGGCAGTATCTACCCCTTACTGATCTGTGCCTAAATTCACTGACTGGGCTAACATATGGCCCGGCCCCTTCCATTTAATAGAAGGGGAAATCTTTAACAAACAAACAAACCAGGGCCTGGGGGGAAGCTCATCCTCCTGAACACCTGCTCCTTCCTGAGCAAACACCGGCACAGAGGGCTCAGATCCTGCTCCATCCTTCCAGACAAAGGTATGCACTCTACTCACACCAGGTAAAGCGGGCCGTTTGCCATGTGCAGCACGTTTTTTCTGCATGCGTGCACTCCCGCGTGCACCACGGTGAGGGGGAAGGAGAGGGAGAGATGTGGGAGTTGGGGGAGTAAGGGGATAATGACTCACTTGATGCGGGCCTTCCCTGGGGAGACACTTGCTGAGTAGCACCACATTGGGCCCGTGTGAAAAATTCCACTCCTAAAGGGCCCAGTTGTGGTGATTCTGTCCTTGAAGTACTCAGCTGAGGTGAAGGTGGACGTTCGAGGGCAAAATGACAGCTAGCAGGAGGCGAGCGTGTCGGTGAGATGGCTCATCGCCGTTTATTTCGCAGATGACCATGAACACCTTGCTCACCTGCCTGGTGTGCTGGGTCATCTACGTCCTCCTCCTCGGTGAACTTGTCACCGTCGAAGGCCCTGCCCTCCTCCTGCAAGAGTTTGAGAGCCTTTTTCAGGCGTCGGAGGGCAAGAGAGTTCACTTTCCACATGGTAACTCCTTCTCTCCTCCGGAGATGTTCTCTCACTAAGTGTCCATGAGGACATGATGTCGTCCAGTGCACGACCGGTGGCACTGTCACTGAGCCCTTTCCCCAACACTTAAGGTCAGAACTTTAGCGGGGGTCGATGATGCGATTACCCCTGTGTGTGGTAGGATGGAATTGGACGACGACGATGATGAAGACATGGCTCCTTACTCTACCAGTGCCGTGTACAGTGGTACTTGGGAGGCCTACCTACCCTATGGGTATCAGAGAAAATGGTCATAAGTTCAAAGGGTGGCGGGAAGATGCTTGGAGCAAATCCCGTCAACCGGTGGCACTCTGTGCCCTGAATCGTGACAGCTATACACATCAGCCAGTGCGCAGGGGTTAAGAGCATTTATGTGAAGCTCTGTGTCCGGTAGGCCACTGTGGCACTGGTCAATTGGGACATTGTCATATGCACAGTATGGCCAAGAGCAGATGGCTCACAACAGCTATGTGAGTGTATCTCGTGCAGCATGGATGTTATTCTCTCGGACATGGAGGCATACATTCCTTCTCTTGACCTGTGACTAATGCAAAAAAATCCTGGCCCAATCATGCTTGTTCTAATGCAGTCTTACAAAGGGTACTGGATCCAACTCACCCCTGAATTTCATCCCTTTTTTTTTTTTTAATCTCTGACCGGAACCATGTTAAATCTGTTCTCCACTCTGATAAGAATAATTTCCTTCGTAGTAAATGCTCTGAAGTCTCAAACACAAATTCTTCCCTCTCCTTCTGGCACCTTAATAAAAACCACCTTAACAACTTTACTTCATCACCCTTCCCTCCTCTTTTCTGCACTAATGGATCTGTAGCTGATTCTTCTACTGAAAAACTAGAAATCTTTCTCCTCCAGTTCCACATTAGATGATTCCAGTGCTGTTCCTTCATCACTTCCCTCCTCAGACTTCCTCATGACTGACACTAAAATTACCTCAGTTGATGTACTTTCTGCCCTCACTGACTTCAGTACTAACAAGGCATAAAGGTCTGATGGCTTTCCTCCTATTGTCCTCATGAATTGTGCTTCTGTACTTACAACCTGCTTTGGTAATCTCTTTTGCCTTTGTCTGTCCACATATATCTTTCCTTCTAGCTGGAAGTTTGCACTCATTCAGCCTGTCCCAGAGAAGAGTTACCATTCCCAGCTTTCTAACTATCGCTTAATTGCTTTAACATTCTGTATTTCTGAAGTTTTAAAATCTATTCTTAATTACAAAAAAGGAACCTTTCCTATCATAACCTTTCCAGTCATCAGTATGGGTTCCGCCAGTCAGTACTAACAAGGCATAAAGGTCTGAGGGCATTCCATCTATTGTCCTCATGAACTGTGCTTCAATGCTTACAACCTGCCTTGGTTATAGTCTTTTGCCTTTGTCCACTTATATCTTTCCTTCTGGCTGGAAGTTTGCTCTCATTCAGCCTGTTCCAAAGAAGTGTTACCTTTCCCAGCTTTCTAACTATTGCTTAATTGCTTTAACATCCTGTATTTCTAAAGTTTTAAAATGCATTATTAATTACAAAAAAAAAAAAAAAGCACCTTTCCTATCATAACCTTTCCAATCATCAGTATGGGTTCCACAAGGGAAACTCCACTGACGATCTTCTCACCTTCCTTTCAAACTCATGGTCATCCTCCTTTCGGGACTTTGACGAAAGCTTCCCCGTTACATTTGACATCTCAAGGGTTTTCGATCGAGTCTGGCATAGATCGCTAATTTCCAAAGTGCCTT
>NC_137040.1:18515592-18565592 GCF_032717465.1 Coenobita brevimanus | reverse complement strand
AAACACGCTAGCCTGGTCACTATGGAAGCCACGAGGCGAATCGTGATCAAACATGCAGCATACTGTACGTTAGAATTATACAAAGGATGATGAAATCATAGGCTATGTAACACCTCCCCACAAAAAAAAAGAAATTTACAAAGGAAATTTCTTATTACTCTAAAACAATCTGTCTAAAGTCTAGATAAGCAATCTGCAATAACATTTTCTTTCCCCTTGACATGTTGTATGTCTAATGAATACTCCTGAAGAAGTAGACTCCATCTTGTCAATCTCTGATCTTTATCTTTAAACTTATTAAGGAATTTCAGTGGGTTATGATCGGTATAAATGACTATGGGGTCAAAACCAGAACACAAATAAAATGAAAAATGCTGTAAACCCAAAATCAAGGCCAAAAGCTCTTTCTCAATAGTTGAGTACTTTTTTTTGAGGTGGAGTGAACTTCTTACTGTAATAAGATACAGGGTGTTCAATACCCTGATCATCCTCTTGCAGCAAAACAGCCCCAGCTCCTGTATCACTTGCGTCAACAGCCATCTTAAAAGGCTTAGCAAAATTTGGAGTAGCGAGTACTGGCTTATTTAATAGGATAGCTTTAAGTTTGCTGAAAGAGGATTCACAGTTATCGGTCCAGACAAATTCAACTCCCTTTTTCAGTAGGTCTGTACGTGATGATACAAGAATTGAAAAGTTAACAAATCTCCTGTAATAACCTACCATTCCCAAAAATCTTTGTAGCTCTTTCCTACTTTTAGGTCTGGGAAGATCACTTATAACCTGAACCTTAGCTGCTGCTGGTGCAACATGTCCATCACCAATTACATACCCAAGGTACTGAACTTTAGCTTGACCAAACTCACACTTTGATAAATTAGCTACAAGATTAGCATGAACCAAACGCTCAAGAAATTTACTGACATGGCATAGGTGATCTTTCCAGTTGTCACTGAAGATTAATACATCATCAATATAAACAACACACCCTGCCAAACCCTCTGTTACAACATTCATGAGCTTCTGAAATGTGGCTGGTGCATTCTTCATACCATATAGCATTACAGAACATGCAAAAGTCTTTCCTAGTGTTACAAAACATGAGATCTCGCTAGCACGTTCAGTCATAGGTACTTGCCAGTATCCCTTTAACAAATCAAACTTACTTATGTACCTAGCCTTTCCGATCTTGTCTATGCAATCTTCCACGCGAGGGAGAGGGTAAGTGTCTGTTTTGGTTATCTGATTAACACGTCTGTAGTCGATGCAAAGCCGCTGTGACCCACCTGGCTTAGGGACTAGAGTGACAGGAGAACTCCACTCGCTCTGACAGGGCTCAATGATCTTGTGGTCCAACGGTAGCCAAGCTCCTTCTGAATGAGAGGAACTTTCACTGGGTTCACACGGTAAGGAGGCAGTTTAATTGGCTTTGCGTCTCCAACATCGACATCATGCATCAACACAGTGGTTCTTCCTGGAGTGGGACGGAACACTTGCGGGTACTCCTGCAGTAATGCCGAAAACTCCTGCCTTTCCTCGGGAGGTAGATGAGAAAGCTTAGTCTGGAGATCATTCATGATATCAGGATTCTTCCCCAAACTATCACTCAGGCTCATGCTGCATGGGAGAACTTCACTTGCAGACTCGGGTGGAACAGCTACAGTGCAGACTGGGTTATTTTCGTCCCGCCTGTGATATAACTTCAGCATGTTGATGTGACAAAGTTGCTTGTTCTTTCTACGATCTGGTGTGGCGATGACATAGTTGACATCACTGAGTTTCTTCTCCACGAAATAAGGACCACTAAACTTGGCTTGAAGAGGTTGCCCATGCACTGGTAGCAGAATCAAAACCTGATCTCCTGGCTGAAAGTGGCGTAACCTGGACTTCTTATCATACCAAGTCTTCATCTTCTCCTGAGCAGCTCCTAAATTCTCTCTTGCCAGCTGTAAAGCAGTGGACAGCCGTTCTTTGAACTTCATCACATACTCCAGCAGGTTGACGTCATCTTCCTCCGACAGCCAGCATTCCTTGAGTAGCTTAAGGGGTCCTCTTACTTCATGGCCAAACAGTAGTTCAAAGGGTGAGAAGCCCAGTGATTCATTTGGAGATTCTCTTGCGGCAAATACAACGAATGGAAGACCTTTATCCCAGTCTTTCTGATGTTTCAAACAGTATTTCCTGAGCATCGATTTGAGTGTTTGATGATATCTCTCCAACGCTCCTTGGGTCTGGGGATGGTAAGCTGAAGACGTGATCTGGGAGATGCACAACTCTTTCAGAGACTGCTTGAAAACATTTGACATGAAATTACTTCCCCGGTCTGACTGTACCTCCTTGGGCAGACCAAACTATGTGAAGAACCCTAGCATTTCCTTAACCACGTTCATTGCTGAGATATGTCTAAGTGGAATGGCTTCAGGAGAACGAGTAGCCATGTCAATCAGGGTCAACACATAAGAAAATCCTGAAGAAGTCTTAGGAAGAGGGCCCACAATATCCACCAACACACGGGTGAAAGGCGCCTCAAAAGGAGGAATGGGAACTAGAGGTGCAACCTTTTCGGTCTGATTACACTTCCCCACAACTTGACAGGTGTGACAAGACTTACAATACCAGGAAACATCTCTGAAGATACCTGGCCAGTAGAAGTGTCCTGCCAAACTGGAATCATGAGCCACTCGAATGATATCCTGCCTACAAACACGAGGGATGACAACTTGATGTAAAACCTCCCATTCACAGTCGGCTGATGATGTTGGGGGTCTCCACTTCCTCATAAGTACTCCTGACTTTATATAATAACAAGTAGAAGCACCAGCTGACTCTTCCTCACTGCAAGCAGAGTTAGCTAGACCTTTCAACTCAGGGTCAGCAACCTGCAACTCAACCAACTCTTGACGAGACAAATTATCAACACTACGGGGTACTGCCTCATCTGGTGAGTGGTCCAAATTAGCAAGAAAAGTGTCAGCTAGGATAACATCATCACCATCATTATCCTCTAAGTCACCAGTAACTTTAGACTTAGCCCTAGTGACAGCACATGCAGAGAACACATCAGGGATATCACAATCCTGGGTCGCAGTCACTGGTTCACTAGACAACTGAGGAGCTGGACACACTTGACTTCCACCAATATCATTTCCAAGTAAGAAAGTTACACCTGACATTGGGAGTGTCTCAACCAACCCAACCATAACGGAACCATTAACAAAACCAGACTCTAAATTCACTCTGCACAGAGGGACAGAGAAGTAATTATTCCCTACACCTTGTAAGATTACAGTTTCATCAGAGGAATTAACATTAGAGCCTAGAACACTGGTCAGCATAAGGGATTGGCAAGCACCTGTATCACGATATATTTTAACTGATTTCCTGTTATTACTGTCCAGAGGACTGACAAAACCAACAGACAGGAAATTAGCACATGAACTCTTGAGAGTGTCACCCACGTTACTGCTCAAAAGAGGAGCTTCATCATGAGAATTTAATTTACCCCTCAAAGCAGGTTCAGTTAACTCGGTTAAAGAATTCTGGGAGCTCTCAAGGGTGGACACTAGACCAATTGACTAAATATTTAAAGACTCCTTTTTGTTCACATCACGCTGTCTCCTGAAACATTTCTCCGTAGTATGACCAAGCTTACTACAATGAGTACATTTACTTTTCTGAAATCTAGAGGTGGAGCTGGTATTTACTTCCTGAGAAACATCATCTTTATTCTCTTTCATGTTACCTGTACTTTGAGTAGAGGCAATGTACTTAACCTCAGCTTTCCTTTTTTCTTTAGAATATCTCTTGTGAGTGAGAACATATTCATCAGCTAAAACTGCAGCATCAGACAAATTATCTATTCTTTTCTCATCAAGATATAGGCTTGCATCATTATTAATACACCTTTTGAAGTCTTCCAGCAAAATCATTTGCTTAAATTTACCAAAATCAGAATCCATATTCTTAGAATTTAACCACTGCTCTAACAGATCTTCTTTGATTTTTACATACTCAACATGAGATTGCTTATCTTGCTTATAAGTTGTCCTAAATTTTATAGGTTTCAGGAACAAGCTCATAGGCCTTAAGAATCAAGCTCTTAACTACATCATAATTATCAGATTGATCCTGAGGCAAAGATGCATAAGTTACTTGAGCTTTACCGGTGAGAACAGTTTGAAGGAGTACTGGCCAATACTTTTTGGGCCAATTAAAACCTGTAGCTACCCTCTCAAACAACTGAAAATACTTTGTTAAATCAGATTCATTAAAAGGAGGAACAAGTTTAACATTTTTAGCCACATCAAAATCATCAGAGCTAGATGATCCAGTTCCACCTTGTTTCATGCGATACTCATGGTCTGCCTGAATCCTAGCTAGTTCAATTTGTGCCTGAGCCTGTGCCTGAATACGAGCCTGAGACTCAGCCTCCTTAGCATTTGCCTGAAACTCAGCCTCCTTAGCACGGGCCTGAAACTCAGCCTCCTTAGCACGAGCCTCCTGCAGGGCTAGCTGTAACTTAGCTATTTCAATCTGCGTTTGCTCATCTGGAGGAGTTACATTAAACAAGTTTTCATTAATCATGTCAACAATTTGATCTTTAGAATGATGAGAGCGAACAGCAATTCCCAATTGTTGAGCAACAAGCTTAAGTTCATTCTTTGTTCTGTTTTCTACATCACACACTGTTTGCACATTTGACAAAAAATCTTTGGCTTCATCAAGAGTAGTAATAGTAGACATCATGAATAAATCACAGTCACAAAATATCAAGCAATATCCTTATGATAATATCCTGAATATCCTGATAAGAGGTCGCCAAATTTATGTTACGGAACAGAGAGCGATAATGAACACTTCAAGTGAGAACACCAGAATCACCACTGTCCCGCAAAGTTCCAGGTTCAAAACAAAAGAGTTAGGTAAAATTACAAGTTAAAGTTTAATGCCCAAACTAAGAACTAAACATTCAGGACTCATAAGGATAATGTAATGGCAAATACAGGTTAAATATATGGTTAACTGCAATAGCCTCTATTAACACGAAATTAGCAAGAGTAAATTTATCTAAGTCAGCCCTGATAAAATGAGGAAACAGGATAATGCTCAGTTAATGCAAGATATATTATTACAGATACAAAATATTATTAACAATGGCTGACATCAAAAACTCCAGACGAATCACAAAACCTCACCAGGCCTACGAATTAACACCTTATGCTATACAGTACAAGAAAAAAAATGTAATAACACTTATACTCAAATTACACAGCAGCCAGATGGTTGGAGACTTCCTGAGCACTCACAAAAATAATAACAACTGTACAGGGGAGGACAGAAATGTGAACAAAATGAGGAGTAGATCTAAGTGGTAATTAATGCAGAGACTGAGCTCATTATATAGAGGCCGGCAGAGCTTGATACAACTTGTAAGAAGGACGCGCAAATGAAGCCATAGGGGACAAAGAGTTGACACTCCTGCTCTGAACAACAGAAAGAACGACTTACACTACTATAAGGGAGGAGAAGGGGGGAGTAAGGTAGAACACGGAAGCTTGGTCACTATGGAAGCCACGAGGCGAATCGTGATCAAACATGCAGCATACTGTACGTTAGAATTATACAAAGGATGATGAAATCGTATGCTATGTAACAATATATATAAATATATATATATATATATATATATATATATATATATATATATATATATATATATATATATATAGATATACTGTATGTGTGTGTGTGTGTGTGTGTGTGTGTGTGTGTTTAATTATTAATCCTCTGTCATCACACTATAAACATCCGCCTGCAAAAATTTCCCCTGTTATTCTGGTAATAATTCATCTCGAACTTAGAATCTAGGGTAGTGTGTAATACGAGTAATTAAAAAAAAAAATCTATAGCTATTAACAGACTTTTCGTTTTCGTTTAGACAGAATGACGTGGGAAGTCCTAATTATAAGATCAGTCTTTGTAACTATCATTCCTATCGAACATTACAAAACGAAGGCAAAGAAGCATACCTTGGGCAGCAAACATGTATTATATATGTAGTAATGTAGACAGACTCAGAGAACAGTGTAATACCATACAAACAACATATCGCTTTTGCACTTCGAGAATACACCGGACGCATTATTACTGGCTATTGGTACTATGACGTGAGCAACTCTTCAAACCCTCCCACCTTCGGCCACCCTCCCTCCCACTCACAGTTACTAGACATGTGGGGTCTGGGTGCTGGTTCGTGACTGTTCCTCGACCACCAATGCTCCGAGCAGTGGATAATGTGGAACTTTCCCTGACTCTACGTGTAGGTAGACATTAAGATCAATGAATATACAAGAGTATTGGTAAGGGAGAACGGTAATGATGTGGGAAAAGATCGATACTGAATAGGGACAGCGTAGTTTGCAGTTGCCGTTCGTCACAGGACGCGTCGTCGAGCGATGGATAGACAGACAGAAAAACAGATAGATAGATGGAGAGACAGATAGAACAACAGACAGATAGATGGACAGACATATAAAAACAGGTAGACAAAAAAAAAAAAATACAGAAATAAAGTGCAGGAAATTGTAAGGGAGAGTTATGTCGACACTGGGTACTGGTAGAAATGTATTAAATTTCTGATGTCGAGCTCACCCCTCACAGGATGCAGCGGCCAGGAAATAAATAACAGATAAATAGAAAAGAGACGAAATCAATGCCACTTTCTACGTTCAGAGTACAATTTTGAAAACAGACACTTTTTATCGTCTGGCGGACATATACTTTACTTATTTATTGGGCGAAAGGCTGCAAGGAAAAGTGAATGTGCGTTGCCAGCAAATGTAACACTACAATGGAACAATCAGTGTTTACAGTAAGTGGACAGAAACACAACAGAAAATGCGAAAACAGGAAATATTTTTCATCGGCGTAAGTAGGTAAATTAATAAAACTATAATAAAGACCGCATGGTAGTAACACTGATCAACTACTGCATTAACTCTCATAATTTCTTAATCTAGTGTGTAAAGAAAAATGGGTTATGATAAATCACCTTGTGGAGAAAAAATGGTTCGTGATAATTATTTTTCCTTGAAAAAATACAATATTAATTATGAACACTATACTCATTGTCCTGGGAATGGTGTCTGCTATTTATAGTATGCTCTATCTTCTTAACTGTGAATCCTACCTCATCATATCTGAAATGGAAAGTAGGGATGGAATGATGGTAGTAATGGTAGTGGCCAGACCAAGCATAAGACAGAAAAATGCGTCATCGGCATGAAATGTTAATACCTTCAATATGTTAACCCCTTAGCGCGGTCTTGTTACTTCATTCCTGATACGACCAGAAATTTACTCACGTCAGGGATACCATACGACAGTATTTTCCAGGACACATCCTCCTTTTGAGGTCTTGTATCTCCATCCGAGAGGAATTTCTAAGTATTTAAAACTGTCCCGGACGTTCCCGGTTTTTCAATGTGAAACTGGAAACATTGTAAAACAGAACTGGGAATAAGATATTTAATCCTGAAAGCAAGATTGAGGCTTGCATGCTAGCTCAATTCTGGAATGTTATAACTCACTATGTGGATCACTTTTCGTCCTGAACTGGTACCATAGCCTTCTTCCAAGGTTCCACTTCAGTTTTATTTGAAGAAAAATTCAGTGACTGATTTCGCAACACTTTCAGATACTTAACAAAGACGGTATGTAATGCACAGCACATAACACATTAGCGCATTTGAAATAAGTTAATACTACTGTATTGCTTTAAACCCCTTCCTCCCACTCCATAGTATAGCCTCTTCTTTTTTGAATGTTCAGATATGGTAACCCCAGGGTAGACGTGGTTTCTTCATCTCAAAGGAGAAAGACCGTCGCTGTGTAGTGCAGAAGTGCATATTTAGTATGCCCAACTTATTAACCACTTCACTCCAATGGCTTTTTGTTATTGTTACTGCCAGACAATTTGTTCAACTTAAAAGAGAAGTGTTTTTTTTTTTTTTTTTAAATAACAGAACAGAGGAAGGAAAAACGAATCCATAAAAAACAATCCATATACCAGATTACTGGCATCTTTCAGTCATTAAAAAATCTATAACAGTTGGACTTTAACAGCTGTAGGTTGAAGTTTGGGGGGAAACAACTCCGAGGAAGCAAGTTCCAGAGAGATGCAGTTCGGGTAATAAAACAATTCTGATAGGCACAAGTTCTATAGTATGGCTCTGTAACATTGCAGTCATGAGCGCCACCAGATGCCCATGCAGCACGAGGGAAGACTATGGAGAGGTGGCACATGGACGCAACTTCGTCTGAGCATTTGTTGTAAAAGTATCTGTAAAATAATGCAAGAGAGACAACATTCCTTCATACTTGTAGGGGAGGTAGTTTATTTGTAATAGCAGGGTTAATAATAATTCCAACAGCTTTGTTCTGAATTTTGCCTAGTTGGTTTTGTGCAACCTCTCCACATCCTTTACACAAGGGTGAGCAATATTCTAGCTGAGCGTGCACATGACTCTTATAAATTATAGCTAACTGCTCGTCAGTGAAGAAGTTACGGACTCTGTACAACAATACAGGTTTCTTTGAGGTGGTTTTAGTAAGTGATCTGATATGAGAGGTCCAGCTGAGGGCATTGTTGAGTGAAACACCGAGAATTTCAATACTTTTAGAGATGGGGATATTAGAAGCATTGAAAGTAATATAGGAATCTTGCAATATCTGTCTATTAGTAAATTGTATATACTGTTCTAGTATGTGGTTTTACCAGCATTAAACAAGACAAGGTTATTTTGTCCCCATTCACTGATCTCTGATAAATCTTGATTTATGGAGATGGTTGCACTGAGCTGAGAAATAGAGTTATTAAACTTTGTGAATGGGTGTTTGAGTTTGAATGAACTGTGAAGTGTTGAGTCGTCTGCATATGAATGGATGGGATTGTAAGTGAGAGATAAGAGATCATTAATATTAACTAGGAATAGGGCTGGTGCCAGAACTGATCCTTGTGGCACGTTGGCATTAACTGAGTGGAAGTTGGAATGTACATCATCTACTTTTACTTTTATTTTTCTGTCGCTAAGATATGAAGAAAGCAGAGGAACAAAAGACGTTAGTCCATAGCAAGGGAGTTTGGACAGCAGGGAATGGTGCCACATTCTGTCTAAAGCTTTAGAAATATCAAGGCTTACTGCATGAGTTTCTCCATGTTGGTAAATTGATTAATGAATGGTATGAATCAGGAGATTGAGTATATCAATGGCTTATCATTCGTGGTGAAAACCATAATCTCTGTCACTACTTAAGTTGTTGGATTCAAGGTGTTTAACACTTTGCCAAGAGGAGACGTAATAACTATTGGTCTGTAATCAGAGGGGTCAGAGGACTTTCTTTCTTTGGAGTTGGGTGGATATTGCCTTCTTTCCATAAATTAGGGAATGAAGAAGTTCGTATGCATAGTCTCAATAATCTAGATAGACTGAGGTAAGTTCTGGGGAGTGTTTTTTTCAAAATAATTTGAGGATTTCCATCTGGGCCTGGAGCTTTGTTGGTATATTGTCTAGGATGGATTTTACGTATCTAGTCCATGTTTAAAATGGAACAGTCTCGGGAGAGTCAAGTTCTAGTAAACGGACGTTCTGGCTGACATCTTTTATGGTAGAATTTCCGGCAAATGTACTGGCAGGGATATTAGCTTTACCATGCGGGTGATATGTTATGTTACCATCTGAAGATTTCAGTGGGAGAATGGGTGATGACTTCTTAAAGTTATTATTGAAAGAACTGAGAGTTGACCAGAGTATTCTATTGTCATTAGGATTGTTATGTAGTTTTGATGCTTGGTTTTGAAGAAAGTTTGATTTAACGAGATTTGGCATGGTTTCTAGCAATATTAAATTGACAGAGTGATTCAGATGTTATTGATTTTAAGTAAGAGTTATATGGAAATGATTTTTGGGCCGTTGCTCTGGCACAATTGCTATCGAACCATTTTGGAGAGTTCGATCTGCTAGTGAACTGTTGACTTGGTATGAAGAAATCCATACCATCTGGTATTACATCATTAATGTGGGACTGAGTAGAACTGATATCACTAGAGAAGAAAGACTGCCATGGAATGTCAGCAAGATAATTTCCAAATCCATCCCAGTTTGCCAAAGTGCCATCAGGTCACCCTGACAGGTATAGAACGGGGAGGTTTAGGGAAGCCAACTAATGAGGCTTTGATGAGATTGTGGTCTGGATATTTGTCAGAAATAGTTCCAAGAGATGGGCAGTATGGTCAATATTATTTGGTATTCTGGCTGGATGCTTTACGAACTGCATGAGATTAAACGATTTTGCAAACAGCTCGCACTCTAGACCAGTATCGTCACTCCTGGCAGAGTGCAATAACCATTGTACATTTTGTACGTTAAATTCTTCCAAAATGGTAATCTCGGTGCCAAGGGTATAAGGTTAAGGTTACTCAATTGTGTGGATATGGAATCAAATACACTGGGTTCTGAAGAACCATTGGGGGAATGATAGATTACACAGTTATATTTGGTAATATTTAGATAATTTAGTTTATACAGTGTGTAATCAAAATTAGTTGAAGTAAAGTTTAAAACAGTGTCGACTGCAAATTCAGATATGACATACAGTAATAGCAGGTGCCACCCTTGTTACGGAAGTTTGTGAAAAAATGGTAACCAGGAAAACAAAGTGGGAAAATTTCGGTACAGGGAGAGATTTGGGGATCCGTGAGGAACAGGGATAGAGGAAAAAAAATAAGTGAATTAAAATTGGTATTGAGACCACGGATATTGGTGAAGAATAAAGCCGCACCTGCACTTCACTGACGAACATGGACGGAATTTGCAACAGTCGCAGCCGGCACAATCACTTGATAGCGACAGGGCGGACCCTGCGCAGCCAGCCCTACCCTGCCGGTGGTGTTGTAAAAATAATGATTAATGGAGAACATATTTAATCCCTTCAGTTCGTAAAATGAATCCCTACGATTAACGCAATCGTATGGTGGTAGCAAGAAAAACCGGACTATAAAAACCACGCAATCGTCATAAAGAGAAATGTTGCCTGATTTTGTAATTAAGATAAGTGAAATGGTACATTACAAAATTAATAAGACCTACGTGTTCAACCCCCTCACGAGATGACGTTTTTTTTTTTTTTTTTCTCACAGCTGCCAGACTATTTTAGATATCGGGAAGAGGCAAGTGATTGCAATGGGCTTAATGGAGACTGTAATGCCTTGAGTGTAACATGTCTCTCTAAACCTAAACAAATTTTTCTGGAGGTACCAAGAACAAAGTACGAAAAACACGTCGTTGCATTAAAGCAGTTCATCGCATAAATCAATGAAATGGTGTACCTATGCATATGAGCTACGCAATTACACAGTAAAATCAATATTGGTGAGAAAAATAAAATATACCGTACTGAAGAGATTAAATTTATGAGCAGAGTTTTGAACTGTCCAAATAATCATAAAAGATAGGCATGTGTGTGGGGGGGGGGGAGGAGGATGAGTAAATTGGGAGTGTGTCGTCCTGTCTCGGCTAACCCCCTTTCTTCGGGGAAAGCAGAGTTAATGAACTGTCCAAATAATCATACAAGGTAGGTATTTATTTGAACATGGATAACTGCTCAGGTAGATCTGACAGTACGACGCTAGTGATGGTCCAATGAGAGTTACAGATGCTGACAGATATCATATTTTGCATACAAACCTCTTTCAGTACGCTAGTTGATTGTCTCTCATACTCATATCTGCATAACTGAAGCATAATAATGATTCACCAAACCTCCTTGAGCTTGGCAAATAGAATATGTGGTTAATTTAATTGTAGGTCTGTTATGAAAAGTCTAATATTATTTCAACCACTTCAATCCGACCTTTTTTTTTTTTTTTTTTTTTTTCAATTTAAGCAACATCCTACATCTTATTCTTTCAACGATTTTATTCAAATGTGGCAGAGAAGGGGTTAAGGAAGGCCCTACCCGTCCAGTTCAAAAAATCTCTTCAGAGGTAAATAAAACTGTTTTGAGATAGCAGCAATAACAAAAAGTCGCCGAACTGAAGGGGTCTCATCACTTCAACACGCAGTCGTCTGTTACCGTATGTCTTATTGTTTTCTACCTAAAGACGATTTTAATCACTTTACTCCGGTAACGTAACAACAGTACCAAAATACTGATGACCCAATCATCAAGGCCAGCCATCTCCTCGTAATCATATAAGCAAGTCTCACTGGACACATGACAAGTGTTTAACACTTTTATTTTAGCTGAAGGAGTGAATGGCAAATGTGTATGAAACGCATCGATGAAGATGTACTGTATAGATGGTTTTACCTTTAAATGTCAGAGATAATATGAAATCTGAGTTCTGCACAAGATCTAGTGTTGCTATGCATCTACATTCATTATTGCAGATGGAATTACATTTTATCCTTCAGCCATCTACAGTATACTATGAGAGAGAGAGAGAGAGAGAGAGACCTCCGTCGCCTATTGGCGATGTTGTGATGTCACAGGCGTGAATTATGTGTAATTATTTTTTTTCAAGATATATGTTAACTCTTACTTCAACACTGCATACAATTTTTCATTACTGGACAAACCTGCTAGGTCTTCAAATTATATAACTGCCCGTGAAAAAAAAAAAAATCGTGACATCCTCAGTCTTTTTGCTTAACTTTTTTATTTTAATGTGCGGATGCCAGATGCGGTTTTTTGTACAATTTTGCGTCCTTCATATATCGTTCTAAAGTAACTTTAAAATGTATTTTTTCACAGTACTTACCGATTAAATGTAAATTTTATGGACGAGTTTAATTCCGTATCTGAGCTTTAAGATGGAACCAGGATTTCTGAGGACTGAATAATGCGTGAAAGTTTGTGTAGCCACACTTCCTTGTGCGTGCTGTTTGATAGTTGTCCTATTTTGTCATTTTTTCTCCCTGAATCCTATCATTTTTCGTGAAAATGTGTTGCCGCACGAGGAGCGTAGAAGCCCGGGGCTAGGCAAGTTGGTCCTGACATTTAAGATGAGAGTGACCAGCCTCACTCATCCCTGAGTGGCATTACGTGAGCAATAAACCCTAACCACCCCTTGGATATAAACCTTCACCGACTCAATCCGATTGGAGCGCCTTAATAACCCGCTAAACCACTAGGCGCCATAATTTGGTTATATGGTTACCAACCAGCGTAGTAAATGGTTTCCTGGTGTACAGGAAACCATTTGGCTTGTCACCCAGTATAGAGTCACCCACAGGCAGAAGGGCGAGGAAAGAATGAAGGAAAGACAGAAAAGTATGGAAGGAAAGAAGGATGGAGGAGAGGAAAGGGTAGACACCCGACAACAGCACTACATCGAGTGAGTGGATGGTGAGCCTGTGGAGTCACATGGAGAGACAGGCTGACGAATGAGGATATAAAGGAGCGTTGTGGTGTTGATGTGGATGTGATAGGAAGCGTTATGAGGTGGTTTGGCCATGTGGAGAGGATGGAGGGTGAAAGACTGACGAAGAGAGTGTATGTGAGTGAGGTGGAGGGGGAAAGAGGGAGGGGGAGGCCGAGGATGAGATGGAGGGATGGGGTGGAGAGGTATATGAGAGAGGGGGGTGTGACCTGGGAGCAGGGGAGTGAAATGGCGGGGGACAGGGCGACTTGGAGGCGATTTGTTTGTGGCCACCCCAAACGGGATTGAGGCGTCTGGCAATAGATAGATAGATTATTATTATTATTATTATTATTATTATTATTATTATATTTTCAGCAACTAGTACTACTACAACCAGTACTGCTACTACTACTAGTACTACTACTGCTACTACTACTACTACTAGTATTAGCAGCCGCATGCCATTTGCTTCAACAGGGAGGTGAGGAGGGCAGTAGCAGTATGGAAACCATGGGCCCTATCTTACAGCAACTAGTGACCCTTCTGACTTCAGCAGAGCATGTCAACACCCCGCCCCCGCCACCATCTACCTCACGCCCACCCACCTCCAAGGGGCGCGAGGACGGGAGCGCAGGTCGCAGTGAGGGGGGGCGGCGTGAGGGGAGTGGCGGTCAGGTCATGTATAACCCTGGGGATCTGGGTCTACTTCCACGGCCTCCCCGTAAGGCTAAGCCCACACTCACTAAACAAAACTGAACTCACAATAACTACAGTACTTCAGTCCAAGGGCATTTTTAAAACTGTACTCCGCCTAGCTTGATTATTTTCATAAGCTTACGAATTCCCCTCCGTAGTGAGCCTGTTAATGAAGGCTAAATTTAATTATTGTAGTTTGAGAAACTCGTCCGGAGGTAACAAAGGTGAAATATATGAAAATTCACAGTAGTCAAGAGGTTCCTCCTTTTATTTACTGCCAAAAACTACTGAACGTCTTGGAGCTTGACATCAACTGGAAGGAAGGGTACAGAGGAAAAACTATTCTCTAAGGAAATAAAAAAATTGGAGAAGCATCAGGTGTCGACACTGAATGCAACATGCGTGGAGTGGGGGATAGGAGATAATCACAAGCACATACGACTCGTGATTGTCAATTAGAGCACTGAAACTTTCCCACAAAGTACGACTTGCAACCATCGATTTACAGTTCAGGGTCAATATTTTCAAGTTCTAGGTAACGAACGGACTGAAGTATATTGTAAAACACCAGCCATGTCCAGACATCCTGTGGGCGACCCGAGAATTGAACTGGATCTTTCATTACCGACAACTGTTTATTATGGTGAAAGGAGTCATGCTCTTCATCTATTCACATATTATTAAAGCATTGGATATTCTCTCTCTCTCTCTCTCTCTCTCTCTCTCTCTGTACAAACCAACGTCGGAATAATCTCACAAAGAACCAATGTACTGATACTAGGAGAAGTATTTTACTTATATATATATATATATATATATATATATATATATATATATATATATATATATATATATATATATATATATATTAATGAGATGTTGAGGCAGTCAATGTAAGTAATTGAAGGTCCATCCTCAAGGACTTAATCGCCTATGTTAATTTGCCATTTAGTTCATAGTTTTGTTGACAGAAATCTGTTGTCGGTGTAATTGCTGTTGTTGATGTTAAAATAAAAATACTTGTTTTTAGTCATGCACAACTTTACAAAAGAACTGTTGCACTTTATAAGTTAGAGTTTATTGGAACTAAACAATGCTTCTCCATATGTTTATTCTAGTACCGTAATTGGGAGTAACTGAAAATTTCCAGTGATTTCATATCATTTATAATAACAGAGACAAAATATAATTCAGGTTATTGCAATAAGACATAATCCATGACTTTGCAACTCATCGCCCGATGTTCCAGTGACAGTAATGATGCGTTCCTTGTTAGATGTACAGTAACGAAAATAAAGGCCCCCTATAATAGTACTACTAATAGCATAAATGTTATTACCTATGCACTACCATTTGTACTAAAAGAACAAACTGATCAGTAATACTAAGAATTCAGTCATTATACTTTTATCAAAAGTACACTGTTCTTAGTAATACCGCTACATCACAACACCATCAAACCACAGCATAGTAGCAACAACACCATCACAACAAATCCACATCAGCTTTGCATGACTAACATCACACACAACACCACACCCCACATGGTTCCGTGGCAACTTGGCAACAGGACAGCTGGACGAAAGGACAATAGGATGCCCACCAATTAGGCGACATCCGAGTGGTTGACAATATTGCTGGTCGGCCATTCGTCGACACCAAGGTGACTAGAGCCCATTTGCCATCAAACATTAATAAATAATCCTACCAGTCGCCCATTGCCATCGAGACACTGTTGTAGCAGTCTTTGTGCACCAACCAGTCTGAACCTTAACTGGATGTATCCTCATTAAGATGCAAAGATGAATTTGTTCTGGTAAGACATATTAACAGAAATAACAGGACAACATTGAATAACGTCTATTGAAAGTGTGAGCAAAGAAAATCATATAATGACAGAGTCATGTCAATAGGTAGTAATGATAAAATGGAAGCGCGAATATCCAAGGAGCATACGCATGCAAAGAGCTGCAGTGCTGAGGGTAAAAACAAACTTCACGCAAAGAGTCGAGAAGCGGTTGACGGTACATCCAGCTACATCCATCCGCGAGGAACTTCAGGGCATATCTGGCACCGCAACAGCAGCTCTACCCAAGCGTCATTCCTTTTGCCAACTGGTAAGCTGGAGAAGGGTCTCAGTGAGGCCAAGTAACCTTCAGTGCATAACAGACTTACAGGGGGTTCCACTTAAAGTACTAAATCTGGTAATCATTTTCTTTTGCACAACAGTATCATAAATGATGAATGAGGGAGAGAACTGAAGCAAGATAACTGAATTTGCCAAGTGGGGGAATCTACATGTTTTCCTCAAATATGTGGTACTCTTGTGTTGTTAGAACTTTCCATTCATTTCTTACTAATTTTTGACAGAGAATGGAAAAGTAGCTTAATTCGTACTTCATCTTATGTACAGCCAACAATAAAAGTATCGCACACCCGGAGTACAGTGGGGGTGACAATGGGCGAGCTTTGTAGGACACACATGAATCTATTAACCTAGCGCCTTAAAAAACACACACATACACACACAGCACGAAAATGTGAACTTTTGTGCGATTTCGAGTCCTAATAATTATCAGAGATAATATTTGCACTCATAATCACAGGGTGTTCCATATATCACAATGCTTCGTTCATATTTCAGAATGATATTTGCGGTAAGAAGCTCGATGTTAGTTTTTGTTGTAAATGTTGACCGTACGTCCTCATGCAAAAGAAACGAGAAGAGGATTACATACATAGTGATTTACAGACGCTCAAGAACCTGCAAAATAAATCGAAATTCCCTACAGAGACTAATGAGTATCATCAATTATGACAGATTATGAAAAAGACGTCGTGTTAACCTTGAACCAAACGTTTTAAACTTCCAAACTACTGTTATCATAATGATTATTTTTCTTTTTTAATTTATCTTTTACTGCATATCGCTCAGTTGTTCATTTGCCCAGTTGCCTCTTGGCCATTTATTCGTTTACTTAGTTGGCTGTTTCTCAGTTGGCCCTGAGTCATCCCACACCTTATTTTTTCATCATCACCACCACCACTCCAGTATCACTTGACATCTGCACGTGACGGCTTAGTGTACCCTGGGTGGAGCAGCTGCGGCGTTCACCAGGGAGCCAAACCTCCTATTCCCCTGCACCTCACGTGGTCCAAACCTGGTGAGTCACTGTCTACCACAACTAGGTGCTGGATCTATGAACTGTATACACTATATATTATACGGTACCTACCTATAGAACGGCCTCATAGAATCGTTGCTTACCTGTGCTCGACGTGTCTGCTTGGCCAGACAGGCCAGGGTTAAGCAACAACAGTACCAGCAACAATACTTACACGGTAACCCATCGCCACCACATCAAAACATCGCAGCCTAATCACATCACAGCCCAAGTTCACCACAACGCACACCTCTCACACCAGTTACCTCCACCAGTACTTCACACACATATCACACTATACCACCACCACACCTTACTAATTTCCATAGCACTTCACACATCTATCAATACCACTCAAAACAAAATCTCGTCACCACTACAACATCACCTCTACACAACACAAAATCATCACAAAACACCAGCACAATAATTATCTTACCCACTCCAGCACCTCAGATCTACTGCGCCATCACCATCAATACTACATCACTACCACAATAACCTTCCCACCATACTACACCATCACTTCACACCACCAACAAAAACTCACACATCCATCATCCCACTACATCTTGCCTCACGTTTTTGATTCCCACCACAGCTCAACCACTACCACATCACCACCATGTAACAAGAACACAATACTTTCATATTGCACTACTAGCACAATACCACCTCACCAAAAGCTCAAATACTCACTCTTACGATACCACACCACAGCATTACCAAGGCAAGCACACCCCACAACCACAACTCTATCATTTCACCACAACACACGTCACACTCACTGCCCCCAGCTCACTCCAGCTCACAATTACCCTTTACCAACACCTGCACCACAAAAAGCGACACCAAAATACCACGCACCCACAAGACACCATCACTACTCCAAAATGAAAACATAAAATCATAACACCCTACACATCTAGCCCAACAACACCACACCTCACCTCACTTATGGCCCTCTCAACCCCATCACAAACAACGCCAGAGCATCTCGCAACTACAACACCGCACCATCACAACACTTAACCCCCAAACTAAACAACCTCCCGCTGACGTCGCTGACGCCTGTCCAGGATGCAACACAGCACCCCATACCATTAACCACATTATGGAAGATTGCACTGCACACAATCGCCTGCGCCAACAGCACAACATACTCTTCTTGAGAGCTCTGTGGGAAAGCCCTTCCTTAGGGACTTGGTGCTGTTCGGCCAGACTGCCTAGGGAACAACTATTACTTACTACTACTACTACTACTACTACCACCAACCCCCCGCTCACGCGCGCGCGCGCGCGCACACACACACACACACACACACACACACACACACACACACACACACACACACACACACACAGCACATAAACACATCTCCATCTGACCATACCTTTGCCACACCAAACCCCATACACTCTCCCGACCGCAACATAGCTCACCACAACACAACGCAATACCTTTACATCACCACATCACAGCACATACTCTTTCCTTCCACCTAACCTTATACTCATCACACCACCGCCACAAACAACTGCATCACCACTATCACACATCACAAACAAAAAATACCAGCACTACATACCAAAAATAAATGCACCACCACCACATACCATGAACAAAAACACCATTACCACATACCACAAACAAAAACACCATCATCACATACCAGTGTCAAATGCATCACCACCACCACCTCATACCACAAACAAATGCACCACCACCACATACTACAGACAGATGCACTACCACCACATACCGCATACCACAAATACAAAACCACCACACACCACAAACAAATGCGCCACCTCACATACCATAACATATGCTCCACCACTACGTACCACAAACAAAAACACCACCATCGCATCACCTCAAGCTGCCACCACTCCCGCCTTCCACAGCAGAGTGCACACGCAAATATAGAATAACTGATTCAATTATCTGGGAACGAACTTCATAAGGGAGGAGGAATTATCAGCAGCTGTGGGAATATCGTATTTGCGGCCCACTAAATAATAACCAGAACGAAGGGGACTTACCACTCCTTTGATTTTAGCTCTTAGCATTATGACGATTTTATTTATTATTATCATTATTATTATTATTATTATTATTATTATTATTATTAAAATGCGTGGCTTGAAAAACAGTGCCTCTGAAGAATACCATAGTACCCCCGACGACAGGGCAAGCCAAGAACAGCTTAGTGTGCCCACAGATACGCCGACACCCCCACCCGGACCCCACGGGGTGGCCGCCTCCAGCCACCACCACTCCGGGCAACAGCGACACATGTCAGCCCGGGCCGTGCGCCCCTGTGACATGCAGCCACCACGCCGCCGCCACCGTAGGAGAAGGACACTACCTTCGCGTAGTGTCCTTCTCTACCCCTAGCTGAGCCAGCTAGGGGTAGAGATAGAAACCATACTCCAGACGGCGCCCATCTGATAGAGACGATCTATGGTCGTTCTCAAGGTGTTCCGATAGGGACGATCTATGATCGCTCCCAAGGTGCTCCGGTAGAGACGATCTATGGTCGCTCCCAAGGTGTTCCGGCAGAGACGATCTATGGTTGCTCCCAAGGTGTTCCGGTAGAGATGATCTATGGTCGCTCCCAAGGTGTTCCAGTGGAGACAATCTATGGTCGCTCCCAAGGTGCTCCGGTAGAGACGATCTATGGTCGCTCCCATCCTCGTGAGACGATCTATGGTCGCTCTGAGCATGTCGTGGTAGAGACGACCTATTGTCGCTCCCTCCCTCGTGAGACGATCTACGGTCGCTCCGAGGGTGTGCAGAGTAGAGAGACGTTCCCACAGCAGGAGACTGGAGCCCAGGCTTCTTGTCCCAGAGTGACCCAGACAGGCCTTCCAGCCTCCCCTAGTCTCTGTTCTCTACGCCTGGCTCTAGAGCAGACGCACCTGACGGACCCCAGTGGAAGTCGCTGCCGCAGCTCTCCCCTGTTGGCGCCCCTAGACGCTGGAGACCGCAGTCCACAGTCTCTCTTGGCTCTCCCCAGGACACCCGGGCGTGATCTCTCTAC
Source organism: Coenobita brevimanus (assembly GCF_032717465.1). Classification (NCBI taxonomy): domain Eukaryota; kingdom Metazoa; phylum Arthropoda; class Malacostraca; order Decapoda; family Coenobitidae; genus Coenobita; species Coenobita brevimanus. The sequence goes on along the minus strand of NC_137040.1, from coordinate 18,545,265 downwards.
GCCCCCACGACGCCGGGACCTATCACAGAGGTTCCTGGAGCTCTTTGGCCCCAGTCACGAGGGCCACACGCCGGAGCCAAGTCCGGAAGCCACTGGAAGTCCAGGACGCGAGAGGACGCCCTTACGAGTTATCCCGTGCCCTGTCGGCATGCCTCGCATTGACGGTGCCCCTAGCCCAGCATGATCACCGATGACATGTTCCTGCCTATCCCCCTGATGAATACGTGTGATATTGTAACATGAGTGATTTAGGTTAAGTGCGATTTCCGCTAATGTAAGTATTGTGCAGTGATTTCATATAGTGAATATCGGGGTAGATCAGATCACAGTGAGAAGTTAAAGGACGAGAGTGTGAAACAAGACCTGACTGACTATACGTGTGAGTGACATCTCTGTTATACAAATAATAAGCCTGTGCCTATAAAGACGTACCCCCATTACTGTGAAGGAATATTGTGAAAGGAGGTATTAATGGTATTCTCTCCTTTCCCCACGCTACCCATGAATCTTGTTTAACACCCGCTCCCACTCCCATATCTCAAGTAAGTGTAAATCAAGGATAAAATCAATTACCAAAGTATTTTGGCTAGTAGAAACCATATAAACTTCACGGTTAATATCTGCCGCCCTTCAGTATTACCATAACCTTCCCCTAGCCGTCACAAGTCACTCCCCGCACCTCCCCTATCTCCTCCTAGTGCGCGCGCCTATATTTACTGCACCGCTGATACACTAGGATTGTTTGTGTTGTCATTAGTATCAGAGAAGCAAGTATCCTGCGAGATACACATATCCTAGATAAGGTTTTCTATTGCTAAATATTGTGCTGTAATCTCTGCTGATTTGTCTTATGTCTGACTGTGGTAATATACGTGTAAAGGTTGTTGCCTAGAGTTTTTGTGCCCTGCCTCTCTTTATTGCACTAGCTCCGGTCTCGAAAGAGGACCCCGCTCCCCGTTAGGTGAAATAGGAACGAGAAGTCGAGCCTAATTTCACCTAGCATTACAATTATTATTATTATTATTATTATTATTATTATTATTATTTTTATTATTATTATTATTATTATTATTATTATTATTATTTCGAGACACAAAGTGTGAGCCCCAGTGAATACTACCGTCGTTTCGTTTCGTTTTGTTTTAAACACTCCATCGTGTTAGCATACGTCAGCCTTGGTCACCTAATGGCGACTTTCCATGCTGCTTGATCTCTGGCAGCTTCCCTATTCAGTCCCCTCTCCCTGAGGTCACACTATGACCTCGCCCCAAGCCTTTTTCGGTCTACCTCTCGCAATATTCACTTTTTTTAAAGTCCCACCTTCTAGATATATCTCCATTACCTTCATTTTCAGGCCCAACAGTATTATGCCCCTCTAATTTCCTCTTTCCAGGGCATCACCCTTCCCCTTGTACACATTCACAATCACACTCTTCAGCTAGCCACCTGGGACAACACACATATAACGTAATCGCATTTGTTAAATCGGTAACTAACCTCGCTCCTAAATCCCCTGTGACCTTCAGCATTTCAGCAGTCAACCCAGACCACCTGCCATCTTCCCCAACTACATCCTGTTTATTGTCCTGGTCACAAGAGTAGCATCAATCAAAGGCCAGGGGCCAAACAGTGGATCCGCTGACTCCAAACTTTCCCCGTTCCAGTCAAACTCCACTTTCAGCAACCGGTTATAATGCTTTCTCCGGGCGTCTTTAATGTTCTGACTGTTCACCACCACCTTTCCTTCATCATTCTTCAAACACTGCCCACCTATTATACCCCTGTTGTTCCTCTTCATCTGAGTTGCCACCTTGAATATCATATTCTTCCTTTCAACGTCATTTAGGTTATCCAGTAAAAGTCTCTGAGACTCAGATTTTGCCCTGTATATCTCATTTCTAGCCCCAAGCTTGTCAGCCAAGTTTTCCCCTTTTCCATTCCCGGAAGAGCATTCATTTCTCCTTACCTGCAGCTTCTACACCCTCATCCCACCACCACGTTACCTTATGTCTTGGGGGTCCCCTCATCCATCCGCACACTGAATCAGTAACTCTCAGGAGATTGTTCTTGAGAGCTCTGTACCATAAGCAGTCTATATACCCCAAGTGATTCCAGTGGAGGCACAAATAGTCAAAGGGCAATTACTGAGCAAAAATGCATTATTACCAATATTGAATGCCTAAGCCATCCATAAGTAGTGCGTTTTACTCTTATTTCCGTGATATAGTCTCCTTTGAAGAATAATAAATTCATACCTATTGGATAACATCACATGACTATTTTACATCCACTGTTGAATTTATGCTGTATTTTAATTCGCCCGGTTCTCAACCTCAAAATTTGTTACCTCTGTATAACAAACATGGCACGTCCAGTTTTTTGAATGAGTTAACCATGAATCTGGCTTCCTTTGCCCCAAGTACGGTTGAAAAAGACACTATTCTTTAAAACAATAATGCAGCAAAAAACATTCACCACATCCTCATATCCTGTGAATGGGTGTTATTGATTCATCAGGTGAGTGAATACAAATGATATAAAATACAATATTAACTGTGCAAAGACACCAGTTTCCATTACCGAACAAGAGCAACAATATTTTCTGCAGCTGCAAAGACTTGAATGTCCCAGTTACCATACATAATGTGTGTGTAAAACAACATACTCTGATGTGTCATATTATTAGATATTTATATCATTGGTGCTGTGTAATTCGGTACAAATTACTATATTGTTAATAGTGTTCATTGCCAAATGGAGAGTATTATAATTATTAATTCAGGAAAATTAGACAAAATTGAATTTAATTGATTCTTATAATGATACTTAAAAATGTTTAATGCCTTCCATTTCTCATGACTGGGTATGGTGAATCAGAAAATTAAACAACTGTATTACCTTGACGCTTTATTCACCTTCTCTTGATGTCAAGCAACAAACCAACAAACATACAGAAATCTGATCATTATAATACAGATTATACTATAGCATTATAGTATACAAGTTTAGGAGTAAAAGGAGGGAGGAAAGAGAGGCAAGAGAGTGATAATACAAGAAACACGCCACTTATCTCTCTTATGATATGTTGGTATTTTAAAAGCCGGACCAGGGGTGTCCGTCCCCTCCACTTTCAGCAAAAGGTCTGAAGTGAGTCGTAACTCTAGAACTGGTGGCCCGATTGGGCTGGAATCGTTTTATTCCTCAGGTCAGAGCATTTTCACGGTACCTTGCTCTAACAAAAATTTGCGATACATGAGCATTTGCATGGTACCTTGCTCTAAAAAAAATATGCGCTACATGCGCCGTTTTTGCTGTGATATGGTAACAAGCCAACAAGCATATAAAAATCGGATCATTATAATACAGATACTGGACATAATAAAATCCGTAATGTGTTCTGCAAGACGTTTAGAAACTCATTCAACGAGTGTGTATTGTCAAGCAGCCTCTCCTACTCATTCAAGAGCAACCATAAAAAAAAAAAAAATACGGGTACTTGAGCGAGTAGGGTACCGTGATATAATATTACTAAGCATAACTTACAGTACAGTTTTCGAAAGCGCTGCTAAATACAGGACTGTCTTTAGCACTGGCAAACCACATATAAAGTGCAGGCTATGGATACTAGTGTACAGTATACTATCATTTTTCCCATTACTGAAGCCTCCCACTTCTAATGACTGTTGGTAGTCACGTTTTTATACTGTAAAAATGGAGTATAAAACCCTTCATTCTATAAAACCTTAAGTATTAGGGTATGGCTATGATGCATCTACTGCACATAAGTCACAGTAATTAAATAATGGAGAAGTATCACAAATTCTTGAAAGATCATATTGTATAGTGTCCGTGAAAACATATTACTACTACCGTATCTCATAACTAGAATCACTGGAAATGTATATGATCAGCATTTGATGAAACATTATTATAAATTATCATTAGATATACATTATGTAACTGCAACATAACTTTTTAATTTTTTAGCAGTACTGCATCATCTGTGTGCATCATAGCAAGTTTAGCATAATCTTACACAATGGCTCTTAGAGTTACTTATAATGAACATGATGTGGCTTACAACAAAAAAGAACACATAATACAGGTGAGTATAATAAATATAACACATGCATAACACATAACTGCCCACCACCTCCACTGACAGTATGAATGCTTGAAGGAGCCTGTCAGGGGCAGTACTAGGCACAGTGGTGGACACCGTTTTCTGAGTAATTAAGCAAAACAAACATCCACTTAGTCAGGAAAATTTAGCTTTCATAAAGTTGTTTGAGATATCCAGTGATGAGACATACAGGAATTTAATCTATTATTTACATATTCAGTCACAAACTTATATCAAGTTCTTAATATGCAATGCTCCAGGACAAGTATCGTGCACACATTCTGGACGGTGACTGTGAACGGATGCACTTCTCGTCAGTCAAGAGCAAAGCAACCAACAATTACCTCACATTTTCAAAGTGAGGTGATTTTGTGTCTACCCTGCACATTACTTCCATTCATCTCACTTAAAACTCTTTTTCATCATATTCCGTTGCGTGATACTGTACATGCACCTGTCTAAATTTAGCTCCCTATTACATGCACTGCTATACAATAGACTTACTTCCATTTATTGATCTGTCTCTTACACTGTGTAATAAACTTCAACCAATTTTTTTGTTTATGTTGATTTTTACGCTATATCTGATCAGTGTCAATGTGTAGTTTCCAAATATGCTTTTTGTGAAAATTTAGAGTTACAGGAATTATGCAAAAACATATGTATCGTACAAGGACAGGAACTGCAACTTGTTATATTTCGAGAATGTTGAGAATGTCAATGAATTTATATATTTCCGGATGTTTATTATGAATAAAACTAGAAAACGAGCAAACAGTAACCTCACAATGAATGCAGGGCACATAGTATCTAGAAGTATCTTGACTTTCTTATGTAGTTGTGATGACAATTGCGCAACAATCCCCAAAAGTAATCACCCATCATCGTCTCGTTCCACCTGCCCTGATATCTGGTTTCCATCAGCAGAATATCCAGTTGGAACCGTTCACTATGCTCCTCGCTGACTGCACGCAAGTTGCTTTTGAAGAAATCAAGGTGGGAATGCACATAGTGTAATTTGATTGACATTCTGCATCCAAGCTGGTGGAATGCACCTATCAGGTCATCGACGAGCTGTGCTGAAACTGGTCTTCTCTGGTTGCCAAGAAAACCTTCCACAACCCCTCTGAAAGCATTCCAAGCGTGCTCTTCATCATTTTATCCTGGAGTTCACGACTTGCAAGCATTCTTCGAACTTGCGGCCAGGTGAATATGACAGCCATCGCCTTTGCCATGCATAGCTTGGGAAACATTGATCGGATATGCAGAAACGCATAGCCAACTTTGTTGACGGCTTTCATGAATTGTTTCTCAAGACCAAGTTTTATGTGTAGCAGCGTTAGCAATTCCTTCTCTCTGGAGATCAGTGGAGCTCTCAGAAAGTTGCTTGAGCCTGGTGTGAGACACTCTTTGAGAAGCCAGTCTTTCCTCACGAAATGTTTTGCATCGCTCCGGCTGTCCCACAAGCATAAAAAAAACAGTACTTCGTATAACCACCTTGCATTCAAAGTAGGAACGAAATCATTTCGAAATCCCCACAAACCTCCCAATTGTGATCTGAGTGCTTGATCTTCGTCCGACAAATCTTCACATTCTCATATTCTTCTTTCATTTCCACAGACTGTGCAACTGGAATTGACGGGAGTTCATTGTCGTTATGCAAAAGTACTGCATTCAGGCTCTTCACAGAACTGTGTATGAAGAGTCTCCATTCTGAGGCCTTGTAATCCACTCCCATGGCTTGGAACACCCCCTTAACATCAAAACAATAACACGAGGTTTCTTCACAAAATTTGAAGAAGGATACAAAATTGCCGTGGCGATTCCTATAACTCAACTTGCAACTGAGATCCAATAGTTCCATTCACTTAGACGTGACACCAGCAGCTCAGCATTGGACTTGGTGAGTCCTAAATCTCAGACAAAGTCATTCAGTTCTTGCTGATTGGGAAAGTGTGGAGTGTCTCCAGAACATTCTCCAACATACAATTAATTCATCATCACGTTTCCCTCTACCATCGGCGATGTCCTCATGGTCAAAGACAACTTCCGTTTCGCAGGAGGGACAGGAAACGCCAGCTCATCGTTGTGAGGCACCGGAGAGATCGAAGAAGGCAAATTTGGATATACAGTGTTCTTTTTGCCGTTATTGCTCTTCGCACCACTTATATCAACCATGCAAAGATAACAATCGTCGTGGTGATTTGAAGGCTCTCGCCGCAATCTTGGAACTGCGAAAGGTATCTTCTTCTCACTCCTCGTAGCCAAGCTTCAAGCACAGAGCGACAGCTACCACAAGTGTAGCGCGGAGCCCAATCCTAATCGTGATCGCCCATTGCAATAATTTTTCTCCGCACCTTTTATTTGTCTGCCAACGAATGCAATTGGCTGATTTTTTCCACGGTTATCTTCTTGCATCAATACGGCCCCTAGTCCTTTAAGAGATGCATCTGTGCAAACTATAAATGGTTTTGTGAAATTAGGATAGGCCAAGCAAGTTGCACATGTTAGTTTATCTTTTAATTCATTAAATCCTAATTTTTGTTCCTCTCACCGCTGAAATACAGCATGATTTTCATTATGTGGAATAATGGTTCTGCTATGTGAGACAATTGTTGTATGAATGATCTGTAGTAGCCTGCCAGACCTAAAAATTTTCTTACTTCATCCACATTTGTGGGTTCAGGGGAATCCCTTACTGCCTGTATTTTGTCCTCAGATGTGTGGATCCCCTCTGCATCTAGTCTATGGCCTAAGAATCTTATTTCCTTAAAACAAAATTTGCAATTAGAGAGCTCAATTTTCAGTCTAGCATTGGTTAACTTGTGTAGGAGCTGGTCTAATTTCTGTAGATGTTCATCTATTGTGTGTGTTGCAATTATGATGTCCTGGTATACAAATATACCATTTCCTAACACTCCGGATAGTACACGATTCATTAATCGTTGGAGTGTGCTTGGCGCTATCCTTAACCCCATCGGCATTCTTTTATATTGGTAATGCCCTGTATTTGTGGAGAAAGCAGTGTATTTGCATGACCCCTCATCGATTGCAATTTGATAGTAGCAAATCGGATGTGGAAAATATATTATTTTTTGGTCCAATATTTTGCAAGACGTCACTTAACAGTGGCATAGGAAACCGATCTGGGATTGTGTGTTGGTTTAATTTACAGTAATCGACTACCGCACGCATTTCACTGTTTCGTTTGGGCAAGAAAAATAATGGGGCATTCCATGGGGAGACTGATGGATCAGTAAGATACATTTTTAACATTTCATCAACAGATTGATTTGCAAGGATACGTTGTGAGTGTGCTACTCTATAGGCTGGTACATATATTGGTTGTGTCCTGGTGTATATTGATCATGTGTTTAATCAGGTTAGTACAACCTAATATTTCCCCAAGTAATGTGACAGTCTATCAGTATTTTTGTAGTACATCCAGTAGATCATTTTCCACATAAAAATTTCCTGAGTGAATCAAATTCTCCTTCATGCACTGTCTGTCCGTCGACTTTATCTTGATGTTCCAGCTATAGTTACTTCCTGTATAGGAGCAGGACAAGTCTCTAAAATGAATATACAAGTCCTTTCTATCTGCACTTCGCCATTCATCTGATTAATTAGGAACACATGAGTTTCCCCATCGTTATTCACCTGACATAAGACGTTTTTCACCGAGACTCCTTTTACTTTACATGATTTACATGATTACCTGAACAGTACCGTTCATCAATTTACTCTTTATTGTGACTTTCATATATGAATTAGGTGGAATAAGTACATCACTGGTGAGATGTGCGGGGAATGGTATTGGGAGTTTACTGTCACCTCGGTCCCTGGGCAAAGGGGATGGGAGGGCTAGTGTGAGTGCATGTGTACCCTCGTGAGACTGAATCGTTCTGCTAAGGTGTTTGATCGTCCCACCTGCCTCCTGTTTTCTACAATTGTTGGGTGACATTTCTGATGAAATTTACTCTATGAATTCGTAGTCGTATTGTATCACATTCATGTGTGAGAGTAATACGATATTCTCATTCCTGATGGTTCTCAAACCCAATAACATGTTAGCTCTTAGTGCTAAGTTCTTTACTATATAGAAATTAGCAGCAATTGTTCTCGTTCTCTCTGTAAAATTGATGTCTACTTGAATCATGCCCTTTATGGTCATTTGTTTGCCATCTACAGCATATGTTTAAATCAGATTCCTCCACGAAGGGTATTTTCTTATTTCTAAAAATCCTCTCTAATTCTTCTTGTGTTATTTTATTCACTGTAGAGCCTGAATCCAAGAATAATGAAATTTTTTGGTCTTCACAGGAAGCGGACACCAAGATACACTCGTTTCCGAGTATGCTTCCTATCTGCACTCGAGGCTTGTTTTTCTTTTTGTATGGTCGTTTTTTGTCGTGGCATGCCCTTCCCCGGACTTAAAAACAGATACTAACCTTTCAATTGTTTTGCAATGTAACGTCCAGTGTCCTGTGTTTTTATACTTTCTGCAGTATGGTTTCATCCATTTCTCTTTATCTCTATCTTTCCTAAGTTTAATGTAACATTCAGATTTCTTGTGACCAGGATTCGCACAATAATAACAGAGTAGACCTATCTCTGGAATGTGATCCACGAGATAACTTTCCATCTTTTGGTTTTTCTGTGGCACGGTTTCTGCTTGGACTACATGCAAATTTTTTAGGTTGCCTGTGGCCTCGTGTTTGCTATTGCTGCCTTGATGTCTGCTGTTGTTTTGTTTGTCTATTCTTGGGTCGCGATCATTTTTGTTCTGTACTTGTGCTAGATGTATTCATGGCTGCCACAGTGTCTGTAATTTTCATTCTGGTTGTATTGGGTTGTAATATTTCACTCACCCCTGCTTTGCTGTAATTCATCTCTACCTCGTTCATAAAATCTAGTAAACATTCCTGGGATATAAGCAACTGATGTTACTGTCTTTAATACCCTATCAGGTAATTTACACAGTGCAGCTACATAACCAAGGATGTCTACGACATGCATTGGTGACATCTTCCCATCAGCTGTTACCCAATTTGAGTTCTCTATCCTGGCTAACAGTGTTCTCTTAATTGTGGACACATCTGCTGTTATTTCACCTAAGACTGAGTTTGTGGTATGTTATCTCATAAGATCCACGATCTTATATAATTCTGGAATTATACCTGGCAAAAAATTTATACCTCCAGAAAATTTCTTTGGGAATTTTGTCTTGAACTCGTCATATGTCTGAGCTCGTAAGAGCTTGTCAGATCTAACCAGATCACCATCGGTGCATCTTTCTTGGTTAATCCATGGTGGATAAACATCTATTTTTTTTTTTTCACTTACCTGTTATGTCATTTAACAATAAGTTCCGCACACATATTTATAAGAGACATCACATCGATGTGGTCCTTTTTTGTGCCTGAGAATTTTGTGAGATTTTTATCCTCATGGTACACAAATACCTGATATGGGGAAGTTGGAGCTGTGCTGTTAGATCCTGTAGCCCTTGTTTTTGTTTGGTCAAAATCACTTGAAATCCCTTGTCGTTTTGGGAAGGAGCTGTTGAGTATGTATTTCCGGACCAATGTATCCTATTGACGTTTTTATAGGTGTTTATGCCAGATCAATAATCTTCGCTTTCTAAAGCAGAGAAAACTGTCCAAGAGGCGTCATTATCCTCAGTTCCTCTCACAGAAGTATTTGTTTCTTAAAATTTTGTTCATGGAGAATTATGTGTGTTAGTTACGCTTTCCTGTCGTTCTACTAAATGTGAATCGTCATTGCGTAATTCAGATTCTGCCTCCTCTGGCAATAAAATTGGTGGTGTTGAAACTATAATAACAGTAACCACTCATTAAGGGGTACATTTTGCCAAGGAATGTTGTCATGAAACACTTATTTTATCTATGTGTTAACTGTATAGACAGGGACAACGATGAGGAAGAAATGAATGATATATATATATATATATATATATATATATATATATATATATCATTACTGTTGGTACTAGTAATTAGTAATGGACTTCTGTCTATTGCCAGACGCCTTAATCCCGTAAGGGGTGGCAGCAAATAAATAGCCTCCATGTCGCCCTGTCCCCCGCCATTTCACTGCCTGCTCCCAGCTCACACACCCCTCTCTCGTATACCTCTCCACTCCATCCCTCCATCCCATCCTCGGCCTCCCCCAGGTCCCCCTCCCTCTCCCCCCTCCACCTCATTTACATACACTCTCCACGTCAGTCTCTCACTCTCCATCCTCTCCACGTGGCCAAAACTGTGTTTCTCCTAAAGCTTCCTATCACATCCACATCCACACCCCAACGCTCCCTCACTTCCTCATTTGTCAATCTGTCTCTCCATGTGACTCCACATGCTCCTCTCAAATAATTCATAACCATTGCTCTCACTCTTGACTTCTGACGTACCAACAAGGTCCAAGCTTCACTTCCACACGTTAGAGTAGGGCTGCCATATTTGAACCTAAGTCTACCAATACCAAGTCGGTTCACTTCCTTCTAAAACGGCTCCAAGCTCGCTCAGGGTCGGAACATCGAAGTGACGTCGACTGGCTCTGGCACGAAACCAGTGTGCCACACGTACGATAATTATCGTATATGTACGATAATATTGCCTCTAGTACGATGTATGATACCATTTTCTATTATCGTACGGTTTTGTACGATGATTTTGGGTTGAAAGTTAGCATGGCAGAAAATTTTGTGGCATGCATAGCTAATCAAGCACAGTTGTTCCACAGCTTGAGAGATGAGTGATATTAAGAGCTAATATAATGGTGATAACTGAAAATACATCTTTTATGGTCTTGCTGAGTTATCATCTGTAAGAGGATGTACATTTCTAAGAGTTACCTATTAAAGTCCTATGGACCGCATTCTGCTGCTAGTTAGACTGATTTTCTAGAGTGGAACATAGGGTATTTCTTGTAACATTAGTTTTGTAATGAAGGATATGAATACATTATTATAACTGAGATTTTCATGGTATGACCTAATTCTGATACAAAATAAAGTGATAAATATACACCAAAGTAAACATCAGTATCTTACAGAATTACGGTATTGATGAAGATAATTGTAATGGCTAAATTTCAGTAGATACACGAAGGTATAAGCGACAATTTTAAAATACTTCAGATTATGAAATACTATAAATAATGAATTTAATAATGTACGATAATTCCAAAGAAAAAACGGTAATTTTGAAGAGCCGGTACGATAATTCCCATCTAAAAGTGTGGCAACACTGCACGAAACACCAGCTCCGCAGCTCAGTTGACTCCGGAACATGATGGAGGGTGGATGTTTGCTCCACTACTCAGACCATGACATCTTTTTTTTTTTTTTTTTCCCCGGCTCGGTGAAGTGAGGGAAGGGACTGCAATGTGTGGGGGTGTGATGGAAGGTGTAAGGGTGTGAGGGAAGAATTTCTTCCTCTGCTTCGTTTTCTCTTGTTATAAATGTTTAATTTGAGTCTGCGGTTTTATATATTTTTTATTACTTAAGCCAACTGATGTCACACACAAGCCACGCCTCCCTGCGCCCTGATGGAAAGTGAACCGACTTGGTATTAGTAGACTTAGATTTGAACAAACCACAGGACGCCTCCGCTGAAACCCATAACCACCCCCACCCCTCCCCCACAACACACACTGGGCCATCGGCGTTATGAAACCTTTATATATATATATATATATATATATATATATATATATATATATATATATATATATATATATATACACACTATAGTATATTGGATTATTGATAGAGCGGATGCTTTCACTGGAACAAAACATTTTGACCATTTTCTTATCTGAAGTTAGCACTACAAATGAAAAGTCATAAACGACCCCCCGTACTAACGTAAAATCACAAACAATCGACAAACGAAATTAATTTTGTTCACTCAGTGTTTCTTCATCCCCCAATTCACTATATGCTTACGGATATGAGGAATAAAGTTATAAATGGTGTTTATATTCCTCGTTATTGCGATAGTTTATACTATCTCCATGAAATTTTTAGGAGGGAATCAAAAGCTCATCATTATTTCATCCTCCTACATACAGTTTTGAGACATTTTACCTAAATAAATGTTGCTTATGGAGTATGGCGAACCTCGAAAATGTGCGGAATTCTCTCTTTTCTTTTTTTTTAACATTTTGCCAGGAGGTTCGATGCAATTTTAAAGTCCTTCTACTGCAGATAAATTTGAATACTCATTCGAAGATCGTCGTTTGTGTCAGTGAACACAATATTAATTGAATCATTGTTCTTAAACACCACAGATGCCAGCTCTCCTTACGTGTCAATCGGTTTTTTCTATGATTTCTAAATATATTTTTATTTTAACCATCACAAATATCTTCTGAGTTTTCTATATAAATGCAAATCAATTTCGAGTACATTTCTTGAAGTTGCGTATTTAGCGATTTCGACCAAAACTATGTATATACAGCCAACACTTCAGTAAAATATTTTTGAACTACCCTCAAAGGATGCAATCAACAGTTCCTAGTTCAAAATTCGCACTAACTTTTACCCGTGAAATCACTAATATTAAAGATTAATTAAAAAAAAAAAAAAGACATCTGAAATTAAAAATCCAGTTAATCCCAACACTCCAGACAACAGATTAAGTCGACGCTCCTATGATCTGGTTCTTTTTAGGCCCGTCATGAACAATACACAGCGTATATGAGAAACCAAGAAATATTTATAAATTATATATCTCCGCACGGCTATATATATATATATATATATATATATATATATATATATATATATATATATATATATATATATATATTATCTGATAATATATAACTGATAATCAACACCTAATAAATTGCTCCTTGAAAGGAGTGATTTTATCATGGTAAATACGGATAATGATATCACACGAACCATGGTACTGCGAAAATATTCCATTTTTTATATTTGGTAAGAAGTCTCAAGATGCCTTAGTTATATAGAGAGAAATAATTTCCTTTATATCTCTGTTTCCAAGTTGTTTTCAGGTCTCTAATCAAACGAAATCAAACCCTAAAATGCCAGCCTTCTTTACCTGTGAATCGATTTTATCCTACGGTTTACCTCATTTAGCCGAATTACTTATTTTTTTCCGAAGACGTAATTCTCACCCTCAGAAATATTTTTTGCTGAATATTAGGTGCAATTGGCCTTGTTTCCCAGCCAATTTAGAGTACATTTGTGGAAGTTGCATAATTAAATGTTTTCTCCTCAATTATGCGGTTTTGGGGGTCACTCATGTATAATAGTTTTTATTTATTCCTAAAGCGGATGCTTGAATTGTTACAAAACAACTTGACCCGTTTAATATCTGAAGTTACCACTAGAAATGAAAAAAGTCACAAATGATCTCGTACTAAATTAAAAATCCAAATAATCTCCAAGGGACATTGTTTCTTCCTGTATTTCTTGTAGCTATGATGCACTATATGTCTACGAAGATGAGAAATAAAGTTATAAATGGTATTTAATTATATTTCTCTTAATTGTTATTGTTTATTCTTTCTCGAATAAATTTTTAGATGAGACTCAAAACTCATTAATATTCCATCTTACCAGGTTTCACAGTTTTGAGAGAATTTACTCAACTAAATGTGGCTTGTGGAGTATCACGATCCTTTTTAATGTGCGAATATTCTTAGAGAGAGAGAGAGAGAGAGAGAGAGAGAGAGAGAGAGACATCACTTCCAAATTTCCATTTCTTATTTACAAAATAAACTTCACTTGATAGATGAATAGTACTATAACAATTACATTTGGTTTATATAATAATTCACGGATAGTGTAATGTGTGTATGCTCAAGTCTTTGGACAATACTATGGGAAGGCCTCACTCTCACACTGACGTCGCCGGTGTCTGTGGACTGAACGAACATCCATTATATACGACATCTGGGCCTCGAGTGGCTATGTTAAACTTTCAACAATATTACTTCATATAGTCCATGACAAGTAAGGATTAAAGAAAGAAAAAGAGGGGGAGGAAGAAGAAATGTGGACGGCTCACCTGAACGAACGTCCATTATATACGACGTCTTGGCCTCGAGTGAGCTTGCTAGTGACGCCACTGCTAAGTCAAATGAGGTGGTGTTTTTGAAATATGGTGGGTTTCAATTCTCTTTACAATTTATTTAGCAATGTACCCATGACGCCAGGACTTTTGATTGAATTGGGGAAAATTTGGAATTTATTCCTTACTTAATTTAGATACTGATTCTATCACTATCTCACTTTGAATTTTAAGGCAGCTCATGCTATCTAGTGACGGCCAAGACAAATGGGACCTTTAAATCCTCACAAATGACATTATTTAGACCTTTTGGACTGTTAATCTTACATATTTGGGTTCTAGCAGCTTCATTAGTAAACATTTCACAACTAGGTTACGAAAAGAATTATATATTCATCCTTATTCTGTTTAAGGTTTAAACTCGGCGCCCAATAGCGAAGCACAAAGGAAGAGGAAAAGCTGCGCGCATCTGTTATTCATTACTCGACCAGACGAGGAATTCCCATAGCTCAACATCCACAATTACATCACCCAATGCATAGATACAGAGATATATATAAAAATAGTTAACCCTACATTAATCATTAACATATGAATTAGTACTTAAGATAGGAATTTATAAACTAGTATTCAGGTTACACCCTATCTAACTTAAAAATTACAGTACTTCTAAACATATACATGAATATTAAATTTGTGGCACTACATGGCTCCCACGTTCGGAAAACAAATTTTACCCAAGTCAATTTTCTATGACATGTGCATGGATGGAATGTTGTTACTCTAATAACTGCTATGAACACTTTGAATTGGAATGCCTTTCCCCACAATCGGTGGCACCTGTCGGTCCACATTAGACACCTGATGCTTACCTCGGAAGGTCGCTTACTCACTTCATTAGGAGGTATGATCACTCTTTACACAGGATGTTATGAGGGACTTTATGCCCCAGTCAGCCTCAGGTTTTGGAGGATAGCTTGTCGCTCACCTGAGCTTGACAGGGTCTCTCGAGATTGAGATCACCACGGGAGGCGCTTCCTTACACTCTTCCATTCACAATCACATTCACTCTGTCCTTTCGTTTCCAGCTTTCCACCCGCAAGAGGTGAGCGCTCACTCTGTCCTGAAGACTCCACTACTTCACAAACCGTGCTAACTGTAAGTTGAGGAGATTATATACTCCCCTCAAAGTAAGGCACTTCCTGGTTCCAACAGGAACTCTTCTCTCTTTTCCTTTTTACACCCTCTCCTCGGGGAAGAGTCCACCGGGAACATAACTTTAAGCAGTTATGTTTCACAACATTCGTCACATGCACTTATCCACTTTTCCAACTAACACTCCTCTATGAGTCTCCGAGGGGCACTCCTCACTCGCGGTGGTAATCGCTCATCTTCGGGCTCCGGGGCGAGATCCTGTTGCAGTGGTTCTAAGAGCCATTCCTTGGTACCGTAATATGGTTTACCTTTTCAGCAGCCCTTTGTATTTTTTTTTCCACTAAATACATTTTCAATTATATAAACACTTCCATCTAGCAGCACTTCAATCACTTTATACGGGCTGTCCCATTTGGCATTCAGTTTTCTACAGGTACCCGGCTGTATGGTCTCTTTTTTCGTCCACACCAAGCTATTGACTTCAACCTTCTGTGCTCTCCTCCGTTGTCCAGGACGATACCTCGTGACGTCCCCAAAGTCGATGAAGTATTGCCCAAGACAGTGTATGATGTTTTGTGTATGTTCGTCTCTGGGTAATATCTGTCTAGCGAACATATAATTACCTAACCCTTAACATTCTAAGCTAGAAGGAAGGAAAGAAAAGTGAAGAATTAGCACCAAGCTTAGGAAACATGGAAATATCAAGACGAGAAGTAGGACAGAAAAGCAGAAGAGGACAGTAAGGAGACAAACTGGAGATAAAAAGGCCCCCTTTAGTCGCCTCTTACGACAAGCAGGGATACTGGGGAAGTATTCTTTCCCCCCTTCCCCAGGGGTAATATCAACTCATACACTATTAGAACCTCATTGCTACCAGGATGTTCTGAATGTAGAGTGGCGGAGATATTTGGGAATGATCAACCAATGCTACCCTTAGCATTCTCACTTCTTTTTGCTCTTCACTTCCCTTCACTTTCTCGCCAACGCCACTAATTTGGGAACGATGAATATCCCACCGCTGCCACCAGTGTAAAGCTGGAAATGTTATCCCACCTGTTGACACCAGTGTAACGGTAGCAATTTTTACTATCCCCACCGTTATTGTTCATCCAGTGTAATGCTAGAGATTTTATCCCACCGGTATTCTTCAATCAGTGTAATGACGGATATTTACATTCTTACCTGTTGTTGGTACTGAACAACTCATCCATGGATAATACAATTGGTACTCGACTTAGTATATTAGTTTATAGTAATTTAAGAAATATTGTGGTAGCGTTTGTAGTTTTTGGCCGAGTTTAGATTTAGTCAGTACCGCGGGTGGTCGTCATTCCCTCAGCGAAGGAATCTTGAATTGGAAGGGGAGTGAATTAGGCTTGAGGACTTAATTCCCTTGATTAGGTACACTAAGAAAATAAGAAAAGATATATACTTTACTCTACTTTAATAATTTTATGCTAATTTCCACAAAACATTTTTAATTACATGACCCTTTGTAGTATGAAAGAAGATTGTGCATAAAAACATGGTTTGGATGATCATCCCTCCCCCCCATTATCACCAGGCTAAAACAATTTGATACATACAAACAATTTAAGAGGACATTGTACCTTACTTTTTGTCAGTTATTCTTGGGCTCGACAATAGCCTCAAGACAGGGATCTTTTTACGAGCAAGGGTTATCTTTTCGGGCTGGCATAGCCTCAAACCAATAAGAATGATTACTCGTGTTCATTTTCATCCATATAATATACTCTCATCATGTAATTCTCTAGAATCCAATATCAATTCAGGACTATTTACAGTTCATAATCATCATTGCTATAATCACTTAAAAAAACATAATCACTCGGGCTTGTTTAGCCTCGAGGAATAATTCAGCAAAAAACATAATCACTAAGAATTCATAATCACTCGGGCTTGTTTAGCCTCGAGGTACTATTCAAACATTGTATAATCACTAAGAATACATAATTACTCGGGCTTGTTTAGCCTCGAGATTCATTACAAAATTACATCATTGCTCACAGTCACTAAGTTCCCTTCCACGCTCCTAACTTCCTAACCTTAGTTACAAGAAAGAAAACGGTTAATGGTTTTGAATTTCGCTCTTCCGTTACCAGATTACATCACTTCCAAATTTCCATTTCTTATTTACAAAATAAACTTCACTTGATAGATGAATAGTACTATTACAATAACATTTGGTTTATATAATAATTCATGGATAGTGTAATGTGTGTATGCTCAAGTCTTTGGACAATACTATGGGAAGGCCTCACGCTCACACTGACGTCGCTGGTGTCTGTGGACTGAACGAACATCCATTATATACGACGTCTGGGCCTCGAGTGGCTATGTTAAACTTTCAACAATATTACTTCATATAGTCCATGACAAGTAAGAATTAAAGAAAGAAAAAGAGGGGGAGGAAGAAGAAATGTGGACGGCTCACCTGAACGAACGTCCATTATATACGACGTCTGGGCCTCGAGTGAGCTTGCTAGCGACGCCACTGCTAAGTCAAATGAGGTGGTGTTTTTGAAATTTGGTGGGTTTCAATTCTCTTTACAATTTATTTAGCAATGTACCCATGACGCCAGGACTTTTGATTGAATTGGGGAAAATTTGGAATTTATTCCTTACTTAATTTAGATACTGATTCTATCACTATCTCACTTTGAATTTTAAGGCAGCTCATGCTATCTAGTGACGGCCAAGACAAATGGGACCTTTAAATCCTCACAAATGACATTATTTAGGCCTTTTGGACTGTTAATCTTACATATTTGGGTTCTAGCAGCTTCATTAGTAAACATTTCACAACTAGGTTACGAAAAGAATTATATATTCATCCTTATTCTGTTTAAGGTTTAAACTCGGCGCCCAATAGCGAAGCACAAAGGAAGAGGAAAAGCTGCGCGCATCTGTTATTCATTACTCGACCAGACGAGGAATTCCCATAGCTCAACATCCACAATTACATCACCCAATGCATAGATACAGAGATACATTTAAAAATAGTTAACCCTACATTAATCATTAACATATGAATTACTACTTAAGATAGGAATTTATAAACTAGTATTCAGGTTACACCCTACCTAACTTAAAAATTGCAGTACTTCTAAACATATACATGAATATTAAATTTGTGGCACTACATAAGTAACCCTGACTTTATATAATAACAAGTAGAAGCACCAGGTGACTCTTCCTCACTGCAGGCAGAGTTAGCTAGACCTTTAAACTCAGGGTCAGCAACCTGCAACTCAACCAACTCTTGACGAGACAAATTATCAACACTACGGGGTACTGCCTCATCTGGTGAGTGGTCCAAATTAGCAAGAAAAGTGTCAGCTAGGATAACATCATCATCACCATTATCCTTTAAGTCACCAGTAAATTTAGACTTAGCCCTAGTGACAGCACATGCAGGGAACACATCAGGGATATTACAATCCTGGGTTGCAGTCACTGGTTCACTAGACAACTGAGGAGCTGGACACACTTGACTTCCACCAATATCATTTCCAAGTAAGAAAGTTACACCTGACATTGGGAGTGTCTCAACCAACCCAACCATAACGGAACCATTAACAAAACCAGACTCTAAATTCACTCTGCACAGAGGAACAGAGAAGTAATTATTCCCTACACCTTGTAAGATTACAGTTTCATCAGAGGAATTAACATTAGAGCCTAGAACACTGGTCAGCATAAGGGATTGGCAAGCACCTGTATCACGATATATTTTAACTGATTTCCTGTCATTACTGTCCAGAGGACTGACAAAACCATCAGACAAGAAATTAGCACATGAACTCTAGAGAGTGTCACCCACGTTACTGCTCAAAAGAGGAGCTTCATAATGAGAATTTAATTTACCCCTCAAAGCAGGTTCAGTTAACTCGTTTAAAGAATACTGGGAACTCTCAAGGGTGGACACTAGACCAATTGACTGAATATTTAAAGACTCCTTTTTGTTCACATCACGCTGTCTCCTGAAACATTTCTCCGTAGTATGACCAAGCTTACTACAATAAGTACATTTACTTTTCTGAAATCTAGAGGTGAAGCTGGTATTTACTTCCTGAGAAACATCATCTTTATTCTCTTTCCTGTTACCTGTACTTTGAGTAGAGGCAACGTACTTACTCTCAGCTTTTCTTTTTTCTCTAGAATATCTCTTGTGAGTGAGAACATATTCATCAGCTAAAACTGCAGCATCAGACAAATTATCTATTCTTTTCTCATCAAGATATAGGCTTACATCTTTATTAATACACTTTTTGAAGTCCTCCAGCAAAATCATCTGCTTAAATTTGTCAAAATCAGAATCCACATTCTTAGAATTTAACCACTGCTCTAACAGATCTTCTTTGATTTTTGCATACTCAACATGGGATTGCTTATCTTGCTTATAAGTTGTCCTAAATTTTACTCTATAGGCTTCAGGAACAAGCTCATAGGCCTTAAGAATCAAGCTCTTAACTACATCATAATTATCAGATTGATCCTGAGGCAAAGACGCATAAGTTACTTGAGCTTTACTGGTGAGAACAGTCTGAAGGAGTACTGGCCAATACTTTTTGGGCCAATTAAAACCTGTAGCTACCCTCTCAAACAACTGAAAATACTTTGTTAAATCAGATTCATTAAAAGGAGGGACAAGTTTAACATTTTTAGCCACATCAAAATCATCAGAGCTAGATGATCCAGTTCCACCTTGTTTCATGCGATACTCATGGTCTGCCTGAATCCCAGCAATTTCAATTTGTGCCTGTGCCTCCTTAGAACGTGCCTGAAACTCAGCCTCCTTAGCACGAGCCTCCTGCAGGGCTAGCTGTAACTTAGCTATTTCAATCTGCGTTTGCTCATCTGGAGGAGTTACATTAAACAAGTTTTCATTAATCATGTCAACAATTTGATCTTTAGAATGATGAGAGCGAACAGCAATTCTCAATTGTTGAGCAACAAAGCTTAAGTTCATTCTTTGTTCTGTTTTCTACATCACACACTGCTTGCACATTTGACAAAAAATCTTTGGCTTCATCAAGCGTAGTATAGTAGACATCATGAATAAATCAGTCACAAAATATCAAGCAATATCCTTATGATAATATCCTGAATATCCTGATAAGAGGTGGCCAAATTTATGTTACAGAACAGAGAGAGATAATGAATACTTCAAATGAGAATACTAAAAATCACCACAGTCCCGAAAAGTTCCAGGTTCAAAACAAAAGAGTTAGGTAAAATTACAAGTTAAAGTTTAATGCACAAACTAACAACTAAACATTCAGGACTCATAAGGATAATGTAATGGCAAAAAAACATGTTAAATATATGGTTAACTGCAATAGCCTCTATTAACACGAAATTAGCAAGAGTAAATTTATCTAAGTCAGCCCTGATATAATGAGAAAACCGGATAATGCTCAGTTAGAGCAAGATGTATTATTAGAGATACAAAATATTAACAATGGCTGACATCAAAAACTCCACATGAATCACAAAAACCTTACCAGGCCTACGAATTAACATCTTATGCAATATAGTACAAGAAAAAATGTAATAACACTTATACTCAAATTACACAGCAGCTAGATGGTCGGAGACTTCCTGAGCACTCACAAAAATAATAACAACTGTACAGGGGAGGACAGAGATGTGAACAAAATGATGAGTAGATCTAAGTGGCAATTAATGCAGAGACTGAGCTCATTATATAGGGGCCAGCAGAGCTTGATACAACTTGTAAGAAGGATGCGCAAATGAAGCCATAGGGGACAAAGAGTTGACACTCCTGCTCTGAACAACAGAAAGATCGACTTACTCTACTATAAGGGGGAGAAGCGGGGAGTGAGGCAGAACACGCAAGTGTGGTCACTATGGAAGCCACGAGGCAAATCATGATCAAACATGCAGCATACTGTACGTTAGAATTATACAAAGGATGATGAAATCATAGGCTATGTAACAATATATATATATATATATATATATATATATATATATATATATATATATATATATATATATGTACTATATATATATACTAAATAGATATATATATATATATATATATATATATATATATATATATATAAATATATATATATATATATATATAAATATATATATATATATATATATACTAAATATATATATATATATATATATATATATATATATATATATATATATATATATATATATTGTTACGGAACAGAGAAAGATAATGTACACTTTAAGTGAGAATACTAATAATCACTACTGTCCCGTAAAGGTCCAGGTTCAAAATAAAAGACTTAGGTAAAATTACAAGTTAAAGTTTAATGCTCAAACTAACAACAAAACATTCAGGACTCATAAGGATAATGTAATGGCAAAAACAACTAAATATAAGGTTAACTGCAAATAGCCTCTGTTAACACGAAATTAGCAAGAGTAAATTTATCTAAGTCAGCCCTGATAAAATGAAAATACACTGGGTAATGCTCAGTTAATGCAAGATAAATTATTACAGATACAAACTATTATTAACAATTGGCTGACATGATTCCTTACATTAATCACAAAAGAACCTTACCAGGCCTAAGAATTAAACATATGCTACACATTACAAGAAAAATGCAACAACAGTTATACTCAAATTACACAGCTGCTAGATGGTTGGAGACTTCCGAAGCACTCACAATAGTAATAACGGTACAGGGGAGGACAGAGATGTGAACAAAATGAGGAGTAGATCTAAGTGGCAATGATGCAGAGACTGAGCTCATTATATAGGGGCCAGCAGAGCTTGATACAACTTGTAAGAAGGACGTGCAAATGAAGCCATGGGGACAAAGAGTTGACAATCCCGCTCTGAACAACAGAAAGGACGACTTACTCTATTATAACGGTAGAAGGGGGGGACTGAGGCAGAACACGCTCGTGATCAAACAGGCAGCACACTGTACGTTAGAATTACACAAAGGATGATGAAATCATAGGCTATGTAACACCTCCCCACAAAGAAAAAGAAATTTACAAAGGAAATTTCTTATTACTCTAAAACAATCTGTCTAAAGTCTAGATAAGCAATCTGCAATAACATTTTCTTTCCCCTTGACATGTTGTATGTCTAATGAATACTCCTGAAGAAGTAGACTCCATCTTGTCAATCTCTGATTTTTATCTTTAAACTTACTAAGGAATTTCAGTGGGTTATGATCGGTATAAATGACTATGGGGTCAAAACCAGAACACAAATAAAATGAAAAATGCTGTAAACCCAAAATCAAGGCCAGAAGCTCTTTCTCAATAGTTGAGTAGTTCTTTTGAGGTGGAGTGAACTTCTTACTGTAATAAGATACAGGATGTTCAATACCCTGATCATCCTCTTGCAGCAAAACAGCCCCAGCTCCTGTATCACTTGCATCAACAGACATCTTAAAAGGCTTAGCAAAATTTGGAGTAGCGAGCACTGGTTGACTTAATAGGATAGCTTTAAGTTTGTTGAAAGAGGATTGACAGTTATCGGTCCATGCAAATTCAACTCCATTTTTCAGTAGGTCTGTAAGTGGTGATACAAGAATAGAAAAGTTAAGAACAAATCTCCTGTAATAACCTACTATTCCCAAAAATCTTTGTAGCTCTTTCCTACTTTTAGGTCTGGGAAGATCCCTTATAACCTGAACCTTAGCTGCTGCTGGTGCAACATGTCCATCACCAATTATGTACCCAAGGTACTGAACTTTAGCTTGACCAAACTCACACTTTGATAAATTAGCTACAAGATTAACATGAACCAAACGCTCAAGAAATTTACTGACATGGCATAGGTGATCTTTCCAGTTGTCACTGAAGATTAATACATCATCAATATAAACAACACACCCTGCCAAACCCTCTGTTACAACATTCATGAGCTTCTGAAATGTGGCTGGTGCATTCTTCATACCATATGGCATTACCGAACATGCAAAAGTCTTTCCTAGTGTTACAAAACATGAGATCTCCCTAGCACGTTCAGTCATAGGTACTTGCCAGTATCCATTTAACAAATCAAACTTACTTATGTACCTAGCCTTTCCGATCTTGTCTATGCAATCTTCCACATGAGGGAGAGGGTAAGTGTCTGTTTTGGTTATCTGATTAACACGTCTGTAGTCGATGAAAAGCCGCTGTGACCCACCTGGCTTAGGGACCAGAGTGACAGGAGAACTCCACTCGCTCTGACAGGGCTCAATGATCTTGTGGTCCAACAGGTAGCCAAGTTCCTTCTGGATGAGAGGAACTTTCACTGGGTTCACACGGTAAGGAGGCAGTTTAATTGGCTTTGCATCTCCAACCTCAACATCATGCATCAACACAGTGGTTCTTCCTGGAGTGGCACGGAACACTTGCGGGTACTCCTGCAGTAATGCCGAAAACTCTTGCCTTTCCTCGAGAGGTAGATGAGACAGCTTAGTCTGGAGATCATTCATGATATCAGGATTCTTCCCCAAACTATCACTCAGGCTGATACTGCATGGGAGAGCTTCACTTGCAGACTCGGGTGGAACAGCTACAGTGCAGACTGGATTATTTTCGTCCCGCCTGTGATATAACTTTTGCATGTTGATGTGACATAGTTGCTTGTTCTTTCTACGATCTGGTGTGGCGATGACATAGTTGACATCACTGAGTTTCTTCTCCATGAAATAAGGACCACTAAACTTGGCTTGAAGAGGTTGCCCACGAACTGGTAGCAGAATCAAAACCTGATCTCCTGGCTGAAAGTGGCGTAACCTGGACTTCTTATCATACCAAGTCTTCATCTTCTCCTGAGCAGCTCCTAAATTCTCTCTCGCCAGCTGTAAAGCAGTGGACAGCCGTTCTTTGAACTTCATCACATACTCCAGCAGGTTGACGTCATCTTCCTCCAACAGCCAGCATTCCTTGAGTAGCTTAAGGGGTCCTCTTACTTCATGGCCAAACAGTAGTTCAAAAGGTGAGAAGCCCAGTGATTCATTTGGAGATTCTCTTGCAGCAAATACAACGAATGGAAGACCTTTATCCCAGTCTTTCTGATGTTCCAAACAGTATTTCTTGAGCATCGATTTGAGTGTTTGATGATATCTCTGCAACGCTTCTCTAGTCTGGGGATGGTAAGCTGAAGATGTGATCTGGGTGATGCCCAACTCTTTCAGAGACTGCTTGAAAACATTTGACATGAAATTACTTCCCCGGTCTGACTGTACCTCCTTGGGCAGACCAAACTTTGTGAAGAACCCTAGCATTTCCTTAACCACGTTCTTTGCTGAGATATTTCTAAGTGGAATGGCTTCAGGATAACGAGTAGGCATATCAATCAGGGTCAACACATAAGAAAATCCTGAAGAAGTCTTAGGAAGAGGGCCCACAATATCCACCAACACACGGGTGAAAGGCGCCTCAAAAGGAGGAATGGGAACTAGAGGTGCAACCTTTTCGGTCTGATTACACTTCCCCACAACTTGACAGGTGTGACAAGACTTACAATACCAGGAAACATCCCTGAAGATACCTGGCCAGTAGAAGTGGTTCAAAATGCGTGCCACAGTCTTCCTCACTCCAAGGTGTCCTGCCAAACTGGAATCATGAGCCACTCTAATGATATCCTGCCTACAAACACGAGGGATGACAACTTGATGTACAACCTCCCATTCACAGTCGGCTGATGCTGTTGGGGGTCTCCACTTCCTCTTAAGCACTCCTGACTTTATATAATAACAAGTAGAAGCACCGGCTGACTCTTCCTCACTGCAAGCAGAGTTAGCTAGACCTTTCAACTCAGGGTCAGCAACCTGCAACTCAACCAACTCTTGACGAGACAAATTATCAACACTACGGGGTACTGCCTCATCTGGTGAGTGGTCCAAATTAGCAAGAAAAGTGTCAGCTAGGATAACATCATCATCATCATTATCCTCTAAATCACCAGTAACTTTAGACTTAGCCCTAGTGACAGCACATGCAGGGAACACATCAGGGACATCACAATCCTGGGACGCAGCCACTGCCTCACTAGACAACTGAGGAGCTGGACACACTTGACTTCCACCAATATCATTTCCAAGTAAGAAAGTTACACCTGACATTGGGAGTGTCTCAACCAACCCAACCATAACGGAACCATTAACAAAACCAGACTCTAAATTCACTCTGCACAGAGGGACAGAGAAGTAATTATTCCCTACACCTTGTAAGATTACAGTTTCATCAGAGGAATTAACATTAGAGCCTAGAACACTGGTCAGCATAAGGGATTGGCAAGCACCTGTATCACGATATATTTTAACTGATTTCCTGTCATTACTGTCCAGAGGACTGACAAAACCATCAGACAGGAAATTAGCACATGAACTCTTGAGAGTGTCACCCACGTTACTGCTCAAAAGAGGAGCTCCATCATGAGAATTTAAGTTACCCCTCAAAGCAGGTTCAGTTAACTCAGTTAAAGAATTCTGGGAACTCTCAAGAGTGGACACTAGACCAATTGACTGAATATTTAAAGACTCCTTTTTGTTCACATCACGCTCTCTCCTGAAACATTTCTCCGTAGTATGACCAAGCTTACTACAGTAAGTACATTTACTTTTCTGAAATCTAGAAGTGAAGCTGGTATTTACTTCCTGAGAAACATCATCTTTATTCTCTTTCCTGTTACCTGTACTCTAAGTAGAGGCAACATACTTACTCTCAGCTTTCCCTTTTTCTCTAGAATATCTTTTGTGAGTGAGAACATATTCATCAGCTAAAACTGCAGCATCAGACAAATTATCTATTCTTCTCTCATCAAGATATAGGCTAACATCTTTATAAATACACCTCTTGAAGTCCTCCAGCAAAATCATCTGCTTAAATTTACCAAAATCAGAATCCACATTCTTAGAATTTAACCACTGCTCTAACAGATCTTCTTTGATTTTTGCATACTCAACATGGGATTGCTTATCTTGCTTGTAAGTTGTCCTAAATTTTACTCTATAAGCTTCAGGAACAAGCTCATAGGCCTTAAGAATCAAGCTCTTAACTACATCATAATTATCAGATTGATCCTGAGGCATAGATGCATAAGTTACTTGAGCTTTACCGGTGAGAACAGTTTGAAGGAGTACTGGCCAATACTTTTTGGGCCAATTAAAACCTGTAGCTACCCTCTCAAACAACTGAAAATACTTTGTTAAATCAGATTCATTAAAAGGAGGGACAAGTTTAACATTTTTAGCTACATCAAAATCATCAGAGCTAGATGATCCAGTTCCACCTTGTTTCATGCGATACTCATGGTCTGCCTGAATCCTGGCAAGTTCAACTTGTGCGTGTATCTGTGCCTCCTGAATACGAGCCTCCGCCTCCTTAGCACGAGACTCCTGCAGGGCTAGCTGTAACTTAGCTAATTCAATCTGCGTTTGCTCATTTGGAGGAGTTACATTAAACAAGCTTTCATTAATCATGTCAACAATTTGATCTTTAGAATGATGAGAGCGAACAGCAATTCCCAATTGTTGAGCAACAAGCGTAAGTTCATTCTTTGTTCTGTTTTCTACATCACACACTGTTTGCACATTTGACAAAAAATCTTTGGCTTCATCAAGTGTAGTAATAGTAGACATCATGAATAAATCTATCTATCTATCTATTGCCAGACGCCTCAATCCCGTTTGGGGTGGCCACAAACAAATCGCCTCCAAGTCGCCCTGTCCCCCGCCATTTCACTGCCCTGCTCCCAACTCACACCCCCCTCTCTCATATACATCTCCACCCCATCCCTCCATCTCATCCTTGGCCTCCCCCTCCCTCTTTCCCCCTCCATCTCATCCTTGGCCTCCCCCTCCCTCTTTCCCCCTCCACCTCACTCATATACACTCTCTTCCTCAGTCTTTCACCCTCCATCCTCTCCACATGGCCAAACCACCTCAGTGTATTCCTCATAACGCTTCCTATCATATCCACATCCACACCACAACGTTCCTTTATATCCTTATTCGTCAGCCTGTCTCTCCACGTGACTCCACAGGCTCCTCTTAAATAACTCATTTCCACTGCTCTCACTCTTGACTTGTGTCCTTCCAACAATGTCCAAGCTTCACTTCCGTACGTTAGAGATAGTATCACAATACTGTCATGTAGTAACTTTTTCACTTCCATGCTCACTTCCCTGTTTCTTATCACTGCTTTCAAGGAACCAGCAACCTTTCTTCCCTGCTGTACCCTTTCAAGCACTTCACCCTCCAAACCTCCATCCTTACTCATCACACTACCCAAATACTTAAACGTACTCCCATTTTCCAATTCCTCACCATCCAACCTCGCTGTACATTCACTAACTTCACCTCTCTCAAAGACCATCACTTTACTCTTCCCTACATTCACCTATAGGTTCCGTTTCTTACACACTCTCTCAAACTCATTCACCAAGCCTTGCAGCTCCCCTTTTTCTTCACTCAACAACACAGTATCATCTGGAAACAACAGTACAGGGAGTTTCCAAACACTATCATCTCTCACCAGGGCCACTCCAACATCCACTACCCTACCTTGTACCTCTTTTATTACCCCATCCATGTACAGATTGAACAACCATGGAGACATGACACATCCCTGTTTCAAACCAACTTTCAAAGAGAAAAATTCACTTAGTTCACCATCCACACGCACTGCAGCCTTCGCACCATCGTACATACTCTTCACAGCATTCAACAACTTCCCATCTACTCCATATATTCTTAACACTTTCCACAATCCTTGTCTATCCACCTTGTCATATGCTTTCTCCAAATCCATGAAAGCCGCATACAACTTCTTTTCCTTCTCTAGAAACTTTTCCACTAAAGATCTAAGAATGAATATCTGATCTACACAACCTCTTCCCTTCCTAAAGCCTCCCTGTTCTTCTCCAACTAATTTCTCTGTTCTTTCTCTAACTCTGTCTATAAGTATCCTACCATACACTTTTCCTATTATACTAAGAAGACAAATGCCCCTATGATTACCACACACTTCTTTTTCCCCTTTTCCTTTGTACAAGGGAATAATTATACCTGACTTCCAATCCTCCGGGACTCTACCTTCCTCCCAGGCCAATCTGCACATCTTCCACATCCATTCTACTACTATCTCTCCCCCATGCTTCAGCATTTCACCACACACTCCATCAATTCCTGGGGCTTCCCCCGATTTAACTTTCTTCATTGTTTCCACAACTTCTATCCTACTGATCTCTTCCTGTCTTCTCACCTCCTGTCTTCTCACCTCCCTCCTTCTCACAGTCACAAAATATCAAGCAATATCCTTGTGATAATATCCTGAATATCCTAATAAGAGGTCGCCAAATTTATGTTACGGAACAGAGAAAGATAATGTACACTTTAAGTGAGAATACTAATAATCACTACTGTCCCGTAAAGGTCCAGGTTCAAAATAAAAGAGTTAGGTAAAATTACAAGTTAAAGTTTAATGCTCAAACTAACAACAAAACATTCAGGACTCATAAGGATAATGTAATGGCAAAAACAATTAAATATAAGGTTAACTGCAAATAGCCTCTATTAACACGAAATTAGCAAGAGTAAATTTATCTAAGTCAGCCCTGATAAAATGAAAATACACTGGGTAATGCTCAGTTAATGCAAGATAAATTATTACAGATACAAACTATTATTAACAATTGGCTGACATGAATCCTTACATTAATCACAAAAGAACCTTACCAGGCCTAAGAATTAAACTTATGCTACACAGTACAAGAAAAATGGAACAACAGTTATACTCAAATTACGAGGGGTGATTAGAAAGAAATGACAGTGAGTCCATAAACTTTTATTAGCATGAAGAACTATCAAACTATGACTCACATTCCTTCAAAGTACTCCCCTCCAACCTCTATGCAGCGTTCCATTCTCTTTCTCCACTTCATGAAGCAAGCGTGGTACTCTGAAGACGGTATACTTCGGAGTTCTGAATTGACGGTCCGTGCCAAGTCTTGGATGCGATGAAATTGCTTCCCAGCGATGGCAGATTTAATTTTTCGAAACAACCAAAAGTCACAGGGAGCCAGGTCAGGAGAGTAGGGTGGGTGGGGGAGCAGAGTTATACCTTGTTGTTCCAGGTACTGCATAGTGAGACGAGCTTTGTGGGGTGCAGCATTGTCGTGGTGCAGCAAAAGGCGAGACCGACGGCGTGTTGGTGCGGTGTTGGCCTTGTGTTCCAAGACTTGTGGAAGGACCTGGTCTGTGTAGTATTGGGCTGTGATAGTGGACTTTTCAGGCATCACATCCACGCATATTGGTCCTTGAGAATTGAAAAAGA
>NC_137040.1:18508092-18513092 GCF_032717465.1 Coenobita brevimanus | reverse complement strand
ACATTAACTTTCAGCTTTCTTTCCTCCTACACACTGTCCCAAATTCATTCACCAAACCCTTGTAACTCCCATTCATCTTCACTCAACAATACTGTATCATCAGCAAACAGCAACACCGGAAGCTTCCAAATCTCACCCTCATTCATTAGGGCCAGCCCCCACATCCACTGCCCTACCTTGCATCTCCTTTACAACCCCATCCATACTACTGTATATATATTAAATAAAACAGCCAATGAGACATCACACACCCCTGTTTCAGTCCCACATTGAGATAAAAGAACTCACTCAGCTCACCATCCACTCGCACCGTAGCCCTCTAGCTCCCTCGTACATACTCTTTCACAGCACTCAACAATAATTCCCCTCTCCACTCCATATATTCTTAATACCTTCCACATACCTTGCCTTTCCATCTATTCTGTCATACGCTTTCTCCAAGTCCATGAAGGCAGCATGGTTTACACTTCTCTCTTCCCCCTTCTCTAGATACTTCTTCCACTAAACATCTTAGAACAAATATCTGATCTACACAATCTTTTCCCTTCCTAAATCCCCTTTGTTCTTCTCCAACTAGCTCCTCTGTCATAGTGCCTAACCCTATCAATGAGTATTCTACCATATATTTTACCAGTCACACTAAGAAGGCAAATACCCCTATGGTTACCACATACTTCTCTCTCCCCTTTTCCTTTGTACAGAGGAACAATTATACTTTGATTTCCAGTTCTCTGGAACCCTTCCCCTCTTCCCAAGCCAATCTACACAACTTCCATATCCACTCCACAACAATCTCACCCTCATACCTAAGCATTTCATCACACACTCCATCAATTCCTGGGGCCTTTCCCAGCTTTAATCTTCTTCATCGCTTCCACTATCTGTCCGCCCTACTGATCTCTTCCCTCACTCCTCTCATCTCTTTCTTCTCCCCAGCCATTCCCCAACCACTTATACTCACACTGCTCTCACTCTCTTACATTCAACAAATCCTCAAAGTGCTCCTTCCATCTCCTCAATTTCTCTCTCTCTTCTCCACCAACAATCTATTATTCCTATCTTTCACTCCCCTACTATTTCCCCTTTCACACTGCATTACTTTCCTTACTCTCCTTCCAAAACAATTCTCTTACTCTCCCTTTCATTTCACACTCAGATTCCTTCCTCCCAAACTCTTCATCCACTTTCTCTTCTTAACCTCCTTCACCAGTCTCTTAACTCTCCCTTCTCCTGCTCACATATACCTCTCTCTCTTTCTCTCATCTTCTCCCCCTACCTCTACTCGCCAACCATTCACTATATGCCTTCTCTATTTTGTTCCACAGCTCGTTTCACCTCATCATTCCACCATGCTGTCCATTGCACACCCTTGCATCTCCTCCCTCACTCCACAAACCTCTCACACGCTGCGCCTATCTCTTCCTTGGAATATCTTACATACTGTCTTCCCACCCCTTCCATCTGCTCTCCTAGCTCATACCTTTCCCTAATCTTTCTTCCACTTTATGCTCTTATACTCTGTCATTTTCTCACTATCTTGCTAATTTCTCTCACTCTTGTCACAGGAGCTGCTTCCCTCCTGTCTTCCCCTTCGTCTCCTCAACCTACTTTCTGTAGTTGCAGCTCTACCATTGGCCTCACTAAGTGATGGTCCGGAGACTCCATCTCCCCCACCCTCTCCACACTCTTTTGCATCCAACACTTGTCTTCTCATTCGCTCATCCACACACACGTAGTCTATCATTGCCTTTCGTCTCAACAAGTTTCACCATCCATCCTCCTCATTACTATCCATGTATACCGGTGGATCATCTTATGACGAAAGTAGGTGTTGGCATATTGCCAACCCCCTTACCAGCACAGATGTAGATAAACCACCAAAGCACTACCATTTCCATCTACTTTAGCTGGCACACCCCACTGGAAAAACCACTCCATCCACTGCTGTACATTCCCAACTTCTTTGCCATTCATGTCTCCAATCAACAGCACTCTCTCGCTCCTCTCAAACTTGTCCATACATGCTTCTACTCGCCCAAAAAACTCATCTTTCACTTCCTTAAGCCACTCGATCCTCTGTTGGAGCATACACACATACAATCGCCCATGCTTGTATACCTACTTCTTCATCCTCACCCATACAACTCCTTGTACGCACTGTTCCATACTCTCTTATATTCTCCTTCCACTTCTTGCTAATCATCAGACATACTCCTCTCTCTTGCCCTCTCATTCTCACCGACTCCCACACATACATATATATATATATATATATATATATATATATATATATATATATATATATATATATATATTATATATATATAAAATATATATATATATAATATATATATATAATATATATATAATATATAAATATATAATATGTATAAATATATACTTATATATATATGCATATACACACATATATATATATATATATATATATATATATATATATATATATATATATAAATAATATATATATATAATATATATATAATATATAAATATATATATATATATAATATATATATATATATATATATATATATAATATATATATATATATATATATATATATATGTATATATATATATATATATATATATATATATGTATATATATATATATATATATATATATATATATATATATGTTAGGATATATATATATATATATATGTTAGGACTCCTCATATTATAATTACAAATCATAATAGATAGATAGATAAATAGACAGATAGACAGCTCTATGCGAGCCTGGGAATGGGAAATGATCTTGCAAGTTACACTGACGAACAGCTGACGACAGATTATGAAGTAGCCAGTCAGGAGATGATGCAGTTAGCTTGTCAGCAATACACCAGGTGAACAAAGCCTATTTGACCATACACACACATACACACAGTGAACACACGTGACATGACTCCTGTTTCACCAGAATTTAGGAAAGAGAGCTCAGAAGGAGAGAGGCCATAGAATCAGCAGGGTGTAGGGAGGGAGGCTTAGCAACATGGAGAGAGAGAGAGAGAGAGAGAGAGAGAGAGAGAGAGAGAGAAAGGAGGTAGCTCGCGGGACTCTACCTAACTTCACTCGTGTGTGAGAGACTTGTTAATATTTCCAAGACAAATAAAAATAGTCCCATACTATTGTTTACCTCTCCTGTCATTGCATGAGAAATGGGAAAGAAGATTATCTACTTACAAAGGTACTCAAGTATAACAACCGCTCGTCCACAAGTCTAATATATATAACTTCTCTACAAGTAACTACAAAGTCTTTCTTATGACATTTGGTGGCAGCGGTGGGATGAAGACTGCCGCTACTTGTAGGTGCGTGTAGAAGATTATACAGACGACTTGTAGAGTTGTTACTTGTAGTTGATTGTAGATGGTTGTAGTTCGTTGGTTCGTCGTAGGAATTTCAAGATTGTTGGTATCAGTACTTTGTTAAACTACTTGTAAGGCGTCCTGTGACCTCTTCACCTCTACATCGAAGCGTGATGATCGGGGAGACGGAGGGGGCTGGTTGGAGAGAATACTATCAGGAGCTAGTTGTGAGTTGTTGGTTGTGAGAGGTATTCTTGTATTCAATCTTGATATTTTGTAGGAATTCACTGTTGATTCGTAAACGAGGTTCGTATACGTTCGCTGCCACCAAATGTCATAAAAAAGACTTTGTAGTTACTTGTAGAGAAGTTATATATATTAGACTTGTGGACAAGCGGTTGTTGCATAAATGGTACATATTGTTTGTAGTTACATAATTGTAGCAAGTGTAACATAATGCAATAGTTTGTCGTTACATAATTATAATATGGAGTTACATAATTGTTACATATCGTTTGTAGTTACATAATTGTAGCAAGTGTAACATAATGCAATCGTTTGTCGTTACATAA
Organism: Coenobita brevimanus; assembly: GCF_032717465.1. Lineage (NCBI taxonomy): Eukaryota > Metazoa > Arthropoda > Malacostraca > Decapoda > Coenobitidae > Coenobita > Coenobita brevimanus. Next base: position 18,509,189 of record NC_137040.1, on the reverse strand, counting down.
TTATAATATGGAGTTACATAATTGTTACATATCGTTTGTTCACCTGGTGTATCGCTGACAAACTAACTGCATCATCTCCTGACTGGCTACTTCGTAATCTGTCGTCAACTTTTCCTCAGTGTAACTTGCAAGATCATTTCCCATTCCCAGGCTCGCATAGAGCTGTCTATCTGTCTATTTATCTATCTATCTATTATGATTTGTAATTATAATATGGAGTCCTAACATATGCTCGGTACACACCACTGGAGGTCCTCCGACAGCAATTATCATTGACACATGCTAATCTATTAGTATATAATATTGATTATAATATTGTATACATATAACATTGATAGTAAATAGCAATTATCCAGTAATATTACATTTTAAACAAGTTGTATACATACTGTATTTGAATAAATGCAATGGTTGTTGTATAACATTTTGTAAAATGTTGTATGTATAACAGACATACGCATATAATTGTGCAATGGTAATACTGCTAGGTTATACATTACATATTGAGTTATCCCTTTAGTAATGTCTAATATTTCACCTAACTTGTATGATGATACTGGTAATACAGAATTGTGGTATAGTTGTATGACTTATAACATTGTAGTAGCATTGTGGTAATACATATTTGTAACATTTTGTGAATTATTACGAAATATTGTGGTAATGCATAATTGTGTTGGCCTTATAATTGTAGTTACATTTTGTTAATGCAACTGTTACACAAGGGTCTTGGCCTTATAATTGTAGTTAAAGTTACATAAAAGTTACATCTTGTTAATGCAACTGTTATATAATTGGCAGTGTAACATAATGCAATCGTTTGTCGTTACATAATTGTTACATATCGTTTGTAGTTACATAATTGTAGTTAAAGTTACATAAAAGTTACATCTTGTTAATGCAACTGTTACATAAATGGTACATATTGTTTGTAGTTACATAATTGTAGCAGGAGTAACATAATGCAATCCTTTGTCGTTACATAATTATAATATGGAGTTACATAATTGTTACATATCGTTTGTAGTTACATAATTGTAGCAAGTGTAACATAATCCAATCGTTTGTCGTTACATAATAATAATATGGAGTTACAT
>NC_137040.1:18340850-18507992 GCF_032717465.1 Coenobita brevimanus | reverse complement strand
CTCAAATAACTTGTGAGTTATATGTTTGAGAGGAGCATGTGAAGTTTCATGGAAAGATAGACTGATAAATGAGTAAGTGAAGAAGCATTATGGTGTGGATGTGGATGTGATAGAACGCATTAGGAGAAGTAGACTGAGGTGGTTTGGCCATGTGGAGAGGATGGAGATTGAGTGATTAAGGAGGAGAGTGTACAGTATGTGAGTGAGGCGGATAGGGGTGGGAGAGGTTGGAAGACACTGATGATGTGATGAAGTGATGGGGTGGAGATGTATATGAGAAAGGGGGGTGTAAGTTGTGGAGGGGGGGATGGACGTGGCAGGGGACAGTGCGACATGGAGGTGATTTGTTTGTGACCACCCCGTGTTGGATTAAGGCGTATGGATATAGATAGATCGCAAGTAACATGTTAATTCCAGTGTCCATTAGATGGATGTTATTCTGAAATATATATCAATTTCATTGTCCATTATATGGATGTTATTTGAAATAATATGTTAATTCCAGTGTCCATTACATGGATGCTATTCGGAAATAATATATTAATTCCAGTGTCCATTCAGATGGATGTTCATCATCATTATCCAGACCTCCTTTCTCACCCTAGGGCAGGGTGAGGAGTAGCAATGTTCAGACAGCCCAAATTTGCCCAATCCAATGGGCCACGCTTCCATTCACTTATCATTCAAGCCCCCGGAATCTTGGCTGTATCGGCTACGCTAAAACGATTCGCCACTTTCTGTAGCTTCACAGAAACGTATTGAGTCAATCCGGATGCTGCCATATTACAAAGAGGTGCCAAATCCCCCTGATCATGCACTTCTCCTCACAACATTCATCCAGCCAGCTCGACCTCTTGTCAGTTCCCTAGCCTCACCGACTTCCAAACCTCTCTTCCTCACACATTCATCCACCATATCTCTCCTCCTTGGCCCACCTCGCCTCCTCTCCTTCAGATTCGCTCTGATATACCTTTTTCACCACTCAGTTCTTATCCATTGTCTTCATGTGACCATAGCATTTCAGTACACTCTCTTCGGTTCTGGTGTCCACTTCCTCACTCCACATCTTTCACGAACCACATTATTTCGTATCCTATCCACCCTCTGTACTCCACATAAATTCCTCAGCAGTCTCATCTCCACTGTTCTTAATCTTGACTTTTCATTATCATGCAAGCCCCGTGCAGCTGTAGCACTCAAGCCTCTCTTTCTTCTCAAGGCCTTCATAGCACCAGCTACTTTTCTTCCTTGTGCCACTCTACTTTCAACTTCTTTTACACATTTTCATCTCTTTTCTGTCACTGTACCCAGGTATTTGAACTCTCTCACCAATTCCAGTCTCCCTCCATTCACTGTAACATCGCACTGGGAGTCACCTTCTCTCTCAGTAACCATGACTTTACTCTTTTTTACATTTACTCTCAAGGCACGACGCTCACAGACCTCAGCAAAACTCTGCACTAGCCCTCCAAGTTCTTGTCCGGTACTTGCAAGCAGTACTGCATCATCAACATACAACAAATTTGAGATATTCTATCCATCACCATTCATTACCAACGCCATCCCTCTCTCCATTATTCGTGTTATTACTTCTCTCATCACCCCATCCATATATATATTAAACAACCATGGGGACATCACACAACCTTGTCGCACACCCACAACAACCGTGAACCGTTCACTTAGATGCCCATTAACCCTTACACATGCTTCACTACCATCATAAAAACTCTTGGCGGCACCTAACAGCTTACCATCTACACCATACATGCGCAAACCTTTCCACAATCCTTCTCTGTCCACTTTCTCGCATGCTTTTTCCAGATCCATGAATGCCATAAACACCTTATGGTCCTTCTCACGAGCCTTCTCTGTTATCAGTCTCACTGCAAATATTTGATCCACACATTCTCTGCCACTCCTAAAGCCACCCTGTTCGTCACTAGGACTCCTGATATCTTTCTTTTTCTATAATAATTCTTCCATATACCTTCCCTACCACACTCAAGAAACTTATGCCACGATAATTCTTGCACCTCGCTCACCTTTATTTTTGTACAGGGGTAAAATCACAGCCTTTTTCCACTCTGTAGGCACAGTTTTACTCATCCATGCCTTCTTCCATATCTCCAACAAGCACTTTATTCCACTCTCTCCACTACACTTAAGCATCTCTGCCTACACCTCATCAACCCCAGCTGCTTTCCCATTTTTCAGCCGCTTCACAGCACTCTTCACCTGTACGAGTGTCACGTCTCCTGGTACTGCATTCCTTCTGTGCACAGCCCCCAAACCAATCATGGTTACAGCCTTTCTGCTCTCTCTATTCCAATTCATCAGGCTGTCAAAATATTCTTTCCATCTGGTCCATACTTCATGCCCATGGGTTAATGTTCTACCACCTACATCCTTCACACCATCACATTTCTTTCCGCTTTCACTTCTACATTTCGGCACCTATTTCCAGATTAACTTCCTATTTTCAGAGTAGATTGCATTCATATTTTTTCCTAGATCATCATTACCTCCTTCTTTTTCCTCTTCACTTGTCTCTTTATGTGCTTCTTGCTCTCAATATATTCAGTCCTGTAACCACTTGAGCCACTTCTTTCAGAATAACATCCATCTAGTGGATGTTATTCTGAAATAATATATTAATTCCAGTGTCCATTAGATGGATGTTATTCTGAAATAATATATTAATTCCAGTGTCCATTAGATGGATGTTATTCTGAAATAATATACTAATTCCAGTGTCCATTAGATGAATGTTATTCTGAAATAATATATTAATTCCAGTGTCCATTAGATGGATGCTATTCTGAAGTAATGGATTAATTCCAGTGTCCATTAGATGGATGTTATTCTGAAGTAATGGATTAATTCCAGTGTCCATTAGATGGATGTTATTCTGAAATAATATATTAATTCCAGTGTCCATTTGATGGTTACTATTCTGAAATAATACCCTTAGTGGTTAGCATAATTTCTTATACAGTATAGGTGGTGTAAACCATATTTGGAATTTAAATGTTATATTTTCTTTCATTTACCTGTTAAACCTCAATACATAATTAAATGATCATTTACTGACAGATTGTCAAATTATGTTTTCAGAGGCGTAGGTCATCTAACAGTAGAGGAAGTGACATTTAATACATTCTTAATGTAAAGCATAATGTCATTCAGTCAGCCAACAACCAAGGATGCCACCTGCTCTGCTTCTGTCAAAAGTCATTCTGGTATGTAAACTTGCTGTCTATATGCCTCATCATTAGTTCAGATGAGATATGAAAAAATGCATAAATTCTCAGAAGTGACCTCACAAATAATCTGTATGTTGATCTCAGTTACTGTCTATTTACTCCCTGATGTATAAGGCTTCAGAGGAACCCAAGTTTTTACAAATTTGTCACAATAGATCAGAGATACTCTCTTATAATGAAAACATCTTGCAAAGCAGATTCTGAGGAATCAAGCTCCAAAGCGCAGCTTTTTGATACACATTCAAGACTGTTGTACAGAAATGTCTATTTTAAAAACATTTAGATATTTTCGTTTTGGTTCTGTTGCTTTTTGCAGTTTAAAAATCTGTTTAAAAGTATTAGTTATGGATTCTGTTGGAACTGTTTGGTGACATTTTCTTGTTCCAGTGAGTGACCATAACAAGTAAAATATACTGTACAGTACTTTAAAAACGCCATGCCCACAGAAATCCACTAATCTCTGAACTGATTTTCAAAGTTCCTTTTCACTATTAGCAGGCAACACAGCATCATCTGCACACATCATATTTAAGTTAGTACCCTTCACTGTTCACTATCAGTCCCATCCCTCTCTCCTTGACTCAAGTTTTAGTTCCACTCATAAGCTTTGTCACACACATGTTGAATAGTCATGGTGACAACACTCACTCCAACACTGACATTGAAATACTGTACCTACCCAGACAACCACCTACTTTTACTTGTGCTTTGTTACCATCTAAAGATTATCCCATTCAGCAGCTTTCCATTCATGCAACACAGTAGCTTGTACTGTTGTCCACAGTCACCTTGTTTTCCCTGCCATACAGTGTTACCTTGTCCATTAATGCCATAAAGTGTGTACAAGCTTTCTCAGGTGCACTATTTGTCACTGCAAATATTTGATTCACACAGTCGCATCCATATTTGTTACTCACCACTTAGGATTAATGAATTGGGAGCAAATGGTTTTGGAAAACTAGTGGAGTGCATACAGAGAGTGTTTGGTTGGGACTTCTTGTGTATGGTGTAGTGTAAGGGCCTGGGGCTAGGCAACTTATCCTTGACATTAAGCACAAGAGCGACCAGTTGCTCTTCCCTGAGTGGGATTTTGTGGGTAATAAACCCCAACCACCCCTCAGATGTAAGCACTTACGGGCCACATCCAACTGGAGTACCTTAACCTACTAGAGCACCAGGCATCATAAAGAAGAAAGAGAGAGACCAATAGTTGGTTTGGACCGAACCATGTACATGCCAATACTGTTCTGATAACAGGATGTTGTTAGAGACTCAAGTGTTTTCTAGATCTGCTGTAATCATCCTCATAAATTTGACAATATGGGTATTTTAAAAACAAAATAGAGTTGTTGTCCCAAGTATGATGAGCCAGAAGAGAGATCAGACTCATGCTCTAATCATCCTGTTGTGTGTACAAAATGAGAAACCAGGGCTTTGTTCACCCTCGCTGATCATGATAACTTTGCTGGCATATCAGCGAAGTGGTGCTTGTTAGGCCAGGGTGAGCAGCAGTGATTACTCCCGTCACACCATCTGCTGTGGAAACAAAATCAATCAAAATACTGGAAACTATGTTTGGTGCTGGCTGACAGTGACTGCTGAATTATAGTAAATGACATCATGGACTCTGTTATTTACCTAAGACTACCTCCTACAGAACTTCAGTCATGTCTGAAAAATACTGTGAAATTCTAGTTTTAAGCCTGTACTTGGTGTTGACAATAACCTTGTTTTTCTTATCTTTTTTGCTAATAGCCTATAGTGCTTTCATTCTACGGTAAATTTATCACAGATGAAACAAAATGTCACCAAGAGAATGTAACTACACCCAAGATTCATCAGTGATGAATGAATTTCCATTTGTGACGAAAGTTTGTTTATGTTATGAAGGCTGCATTGTCTTGGTATCTTTTCACATCCCAGCATGATTGTTGGTATGTGGACTGATATTGGAACAACAATGATTGCCAAACAGAAGGCAAGTAGTGCACTTACCAATGATGATAACTTGCTAGGGTAATGTGAATGCAGCCCAGCACAGGATGTGGATGATTAAAAGAAGCAAGCATAAACTGTAATACTGATATTGTTTGCATAACACCGCATTTAAATTATCATATATTGTAATTTATTGGAAGTAAGAAGTTAGTTGTTTACTCTCAAATCTTGTGAACTAGTAACCGACCTTCAGGTCCAAACAACTTGTTGTTGTTGTTGTTGCCCTAGACTCATCTGAATGTGATTGTGGTGAACTAGACTGAAGTTGCCTTTGTCTTGCAGTCTGTCATCCTCTTGTCAGGGGATAGGAAGAGAGTCAAGGGACATTTGTTCAACCCATGTTGGTGCCAGCACATGAAGGCATATCTCTCAGCAGCCTGAAGGGGCACTATATATGGGAATGGCTGCTGCTGTCTTCCCCAGATTCATACCACTAGCTTAGAGACTGGTAAGGACTAAGATGTATGGCACCTAAGACACGTTTTCTCCTCAGAAATATATAATCAGTCTAGTGCAGATATGATATTGGAGTAATTATACCAGCAGTTGTAAGGTTGTTTTGGGAGATACAACACTTTCATCCCCTTAGTCTCTATCCTTACACCTGAAGAGACTGCAAGTCAGGCCATTACTTCTCCCAAGTAAAGTTTGACCCAATCAAGTTTTTTTTTTTTTTTTTTTCCCAGTTGCAAGTATAATTTTTCCATCTGAACAGTTTATTAAACTTGTTACCAAGTCATGCTGTGAGATTGCCTTCATGTTTTGCATATTACTATTTTTCATATAAGCGCTATACTGTAGCTAATGTGTTGAAGTAGTATGGGTGTATGTAATGTATGAGGAAAGAAGTGTTAACAAAGAGTGTAAAAAGGTGAAGTTAAAGGAAGACTGAGGAGAGGAAAACAAGAATGTGGTGGAGAGTTACCATGGAGGAATATTTGAGTGGAGGTGGCATGATGGAATGGTGATGTGTTGTGATAGTCTTTGTGGTATTGGAGGAGTGTATGAGAATGGTATGAAGTGGCATGATGGAATGGTGGTGGGTTGTGGTTCTCTTGACAGTAATTTTGTTTAAGCTGTCTCGCATGAACTGTGGGTTCGGCATCTGGCATTAGAAAGAAGGCTAGATATCCTTGGTTGACACTGAATGTACAGCAATTCATACATATAAGTCAGGGGTGGGCTCAAAATAGTACATCTTTTGATATAGCTACAACTGGTACAGAAACTGTGAATTGGGAGAAACTAGCATATCAGCTTTTTAGGTGGCTAACAGTGGAGAGTTGTAGCATAAAAGGCAACATATAAGTGAATTACTGTATGGCATAATAAGCTTACTCTTTATACACAGGCCTGTGAAAATCATCCATCTGGTGAACAAGGGACCATTGAGGAAGGCATGCTGCAGATAGGCCAGGACAAGGTGCAGTTGGAGTGTGGTGTCACTGGGCTAGTTTGTACTGTACTCTACTTTCTTTCCGTTTACTAGTAGGTAAAAGAATTTAATGCCTACAATGTTTTGTTTCTGTACAGTGCCTAAATTAGGGTTCCCTATCTCCTAATGACTGTGGACAAAATCACATTGATGTTGGTTAACTACATCACCTAGACACTTAAAATGCCCTTGGAGTGAACATTACCACTCATCAGAGCATCCATGTAAGCTAGACTTACCAGTGCAACTTACATGTCAGCTGCTGGTGAATCTTGTAGTTTATGTTTAGAATGTGGATTCATAATTTGGGAAAAAATTCTTTCAAGGGGAAATTTGGGCATTCACTGGAGGTTGTGTGTATTGTGATAAAAATGAAAAGGGAAAATTCATTTGAATGTTTGCACAAAACTAACAATCTTCCGTCTGTCCTGTGTTGTGAGTCAGCATCATAAACATGTGTAGTAAGACTTTGTAACACTGAGGAGTTTGTAATGGTGCTTGAGCTGTTAGGTATAGTGCCAGTGCCATTACCATCCCTGGCCTCAATTGTGCGGGTGTATTCATGAATAAAAGCTATTAATTGTTTGTGTCTGCTATTCAGATTTTGAGTGGGAAATGTCATAAGCAGTTGACTGGGTGAAAATGACAGGTTTTAGAATAAAACTCTTTCTTTATTAGCACAAAGGGTGTGGTGCTGTATACCCGAGCACAGCCTAGAATGTGGTAGCACAGCCTAGAATGTGGTAAATTGTTTACATCGCTCAGCAGGGTAGAGAATTGTCAGTATAAAGTCATTGGCAAGGCATATACTTCCTTGCCATTAACCTCCTGTGGGATGGTCTTGTGCATTCCAACACAGCCATAAACTGTAGGTGCATAGCATTGTTCACTTGTATGTTGTATTGGCATTTTTTTTTTTTTTTTTTTTTTTTTTACGTGAGTTTCATAGCTTTTTCTTGTTAGGACATCAGTCACACATCACAGTTTTCTTTTATCATCCTTTAAACTGAGTTCCTTTATTTCTGTTTCTTCCATTTACTTAAGGACAGACTGCTTGTCCTTGCTGATGTAGGCCATGTAATATGCTGCCTCATTTTTGTTGGTCTCCCCTTCAGTTAGTTCTTTTCCTTTGTAGTTTGTTATTTATATTTTCTGATTGTTTTCCATATGTTTTTACCATGTTTGTCTTTCATCTTGCCCATAGAGATGTTAGTTTTGCTGCTTTCACTCGGGTTTGTGTTTTGCCGTCGGCGTCATTTTCCCTAGACTGTCTGCTGGGGAAATGGACGCCAGGTGTAGGTTCTCCATGCCTTCCTTGTCCGTCTCTCTCATTGCCCATGTAAGTAACTGGCCGAGTCACATCTTCCTGTGTCATCTCCCTGTTGAAGGACTCCTTTGATGTATGGTCTCCAAGACACCTTTGTTATCCTTAAATTAATTCCACCCAACAATGTAAATGATTTCCTATCTTACAGGAAACCATATGACTTGTCAGTGTAAAGCCACCTGAAGTAATAAAATGTGACAGGAAAGATGGGAGAAATAGGAAAAGAGGGCAGGCACAGGAAAAGAGTGATAAGGGCGAAGGAAGAAGTAGGCAGCACTACATCAAGTGAGTGGATGGTGGTTACCCCCACCTACCACCTCCCAGAATAGCAACCGCTTAAAAAGAAGAAAACGCGGCAGGACAGCTGGGCCGCCTGGTGGCGCCATGTTTACATCTGGAAAGCTGGATGTGGGAGGTGAGTATTTCAGTTTTTTGGGGTGTCTGGTATAATATTTAGCACTGCTGGTATAGCATATATCGACTATGAACACTGGTAGATTCTGATGGTAGGCCATTCTATCGTAACTAGAGTCTGTCTTCTATGGAATTTGAAGAAATTTGTGACCATCCAAAGCCGTGGCCTGTGTGAGGAATTTATAATATGGCGTAGGTAGTGGGCATATCATACAAAATAAGTACCTATAAAATATAGAAGGTACCTAGATACTCATAGAACATTATTGGTAGCAGTCCAGCATAAAATTATGTACATGTGTTTGGTGCAGCATAATTTTGAAATACGGTTTGGTTCTGTTGTAGGTGTTGCAGGTATATAATTTTAATTGGTGGATGCATTTGACCCTTACAGATTGAATTGTTTGGCTTATAGCCTGGTAAAAATTGTCATTATATTTTTACCGGTATTTGCAGGGCGTCTACTACCAGTTCATGTCTGTACGGTCCACTCCCACAGGTTACAAAATATTAGTAAAAACATCTGTATATGATGGACTCATGTAATATGTCTTTCACAGATTTGTCAAGGTGCCTTGTTTGTAAATTTGGGTTGGCGGGGAGGTAAAACAGAGGCTTGCCAGACAAATATAATGTGGCTCTAATTCAGTACAATATGAAGTAGACTTGTAACTACAGGTTAACATGCTGTGTTGCTTGTAAGGCAATATGAAAGTCATGGAGTAGATAAATGTCTCTGCTCTGAATTCTTACATTGCCTACTTCATATATAAACTTAGATTTACTTTGGTAACACATTATAGTGTTGTCAAGTAGGCTTCACCCCCACTATTTATACACATGGCTACCTGTTTGAAAAAACACTTTTATGTCAACTTATCCCTTTTCAAAAGAAGTGATAATGAAGCTTCTTTAGATATTTACATATCATAATAAAACCTTTATCTGAATGTTTGGTGTAATATTTTGCCACTAATAGTAGGGTTGACCCCCACCTCACCCTAATTGTAGCTGAAGAGAGTTCACAGCATCCATAAATTGTTTGATTTTGTTATTAAAAGCACCATTAGTAGCCACAGAATCTGGTGCTTGAATGTTTTTCCCTTATACTGTAATTATCACCAATCCAGCTGATCAAAGTAAGGCCTTTAGGAGAAGTTAGAGGAAAGTAAATAGTGACGATACTAAACTCTGTTTACTTTAACTTGGCGTAAAATTGCCATCTAACCATCTTCAGTGTTGTGCTGTAATAAGAGATTAGCACTAACATAGACTATGGTGCTAGTCACGAAGAGGTGCTATGGAAAGGATATGGAGTCACAGGCCAGTAGATTAGTATTGTGGTAGGTGTCATAACTATGCATGATATTTTTCCGTGTCAATCAAGGAGGTTGGATAACTCATTGTGTAAATAGTTATTTATCCCAGTATTTGAAGAGACTTTTATCAGAACAGTTAATTAAAATATTATAATATGGCTAGTTTATTTTGCATTTACTGTGGTGTATTCAAAAGTGCTGTACGAACGCATATTTGAATTTAAATTTCTACGACCGAAAAGACAATCTCGAAAAGTTTATTTGACGTTTCTAAAAATCTGATATTAACACTCAGTCTTATTTACAGATATTACGAATGTTTTATTTATTTATTTATTTATTTATTTTTTTAATTCGTAAGTGAAAAGGGTCTGAATAGTACTGGGGTAATTATGGAGGAAAAATAACGAAATATTGGCAGCTCGAAGTATTCATAATATCCACTTCCGGCGTCTTGGGGCTATAAAAGGTGAGCACCAGCGTGAGCGAGTCACACACACCACAAAGCCCGCCAGGAGACAGGACGTGTGTGCTAGGCAATCCCTAGGTCCTGTTCTCCCCACTTACTGTTTTTTAACCAGCCCATACACCACTGACCGGGCTAATGTAAGGCCCGGCCTGCACTATATGTGCAGGGAATCTTTCAACGAACAACCAACGTGAGCGAGTCACTCTCCTTAGCGTTGTAAAAGTGGTAAGTCGTATACATTTATCATTGTGTTATTATCCGCTAAGGTGTAGTTTTATCGGATTTTTCGAGACATCAAAATGTCTTCCTCCGACGTGGAAAAAGGCGGTGGTGACCGCGGTGAAGAGCGGTTTTCTGTTGGAAAATGTTGGATTCCCAAACCCTTTTGGCAATGGGTAATTGAACTAGTCTATTTGTCAGTGTTTGTGTGTAATGTTGTTTGTGTTTTTATCCTGGAGTTTAATATTCTTGCCAGTAATCCCGATGAAGTGATTGGATCCCCGCCTGAACTTCACAAACAGGATTGGCTGGGTGGACCTGTCCTGCCTAGACTCAGGATGGAAATTTGGTGTTACTTTATCATTGAAATATTGATTGTAATGTTGGGATGTGTGATGAAGTGTTTTTGGAATGTACTTTATCTGTTGCCGGTGATGGTAGTTGGTGTGTTGCTGAAAATCCTTCCGTATTTTGCCTTGCAGTGGGCAACAAGCTCCCTTTTTACGTTGAAGTGTTGCTTCCCCACCAGAATGAAGTGGGTGATTTTGGCACGCTATGGAATGTTAAGGTAACGTATGTGGGTTGGGTGTTTGTGTGGTCTTTTGTTCAGTATGGTGTTTGTATTTTGGTGTTCTGGTCCGTATATCGTTGGCAGCGGGATGTGGAACGCCTGACAGTGTGCTACGAGATCAGAATGAGGCAGGCAGAAAAGCAGTTTTGGGAAGCTGTGGAGCAGATGGCCGGCACGGAAAGGTGTGTTATTGAGAAGGAAACTGAGGGAGGCGCGGCTTTAAGGCAAGTAGAACCGGTGGTGGTAACAGGTAACCCATTCCTGACCGTTACCTATGGCAAAAATGACCACCTCTTTTATGATCACTATCCCTGAGCGGTTGGTTTTGATTTGAATTGTTTTCTGTCTTACCTTAGTTTCTGACAGGAAATTATTCTTCATTTTATGGTATACGTTTTGGAGTATTTTTTGCTGTTGCTTTTGTTGCATGAAGTTCTTGGACAAGGAATTGGGTTGTAAGGAATTGGAGACTGAGGAAGAGGCCCATCCCTGGCTAAACAAAACCCTCAGATTGATGATAATTCCTTACGCGAACCCCCAGGGGTGATGGATTGTGCAGTACTGTAGTAAGGCAGTACAATCCAGCCAAAGGCCTACCACTTGTATGTTTAGTCTGGGGTTAACTTTCGGAATTACACCCAACTGACGGCCACTGAAAATTATTAGCTAATTACTGAGCTTGTAATTTAATGCACTTTTTCTTACATAAATGTTAATGTAATAGTTTAGTTCACACTTTAAAATTTAAAAATAACTTTTTTAAAAGTTCGTACATGGGAATAGAATTGTATTTTATAGGCTTACAACTTCTTGCCTCCTTGTCTGTTAAGTGGGACTCGATGCCTTTCCCGCTGCATATTTCCTTTCTTATGGGTAATCATCTCATCACCAGGAACCCTCAGCCAGGAACAACGCTTGCCCCGTCATTTCCAAACTAACCATAGGTTTTTCACGAAAATATGCTCAGTGTGTTTCCCAGGCTAAATTACCACTAATATTTAACTGGGGCTGCTTGGCTGAGGTGGCTGGCTGTGGTACTGAGACGAATACCCATACAGAACGGAAATATGCTTCCCGCTTGTGGTCATGGCATCAATTGTGACCAGTGCTGGCGCCAAGTAACCAAAGTGAGCGGCTGGGGTTCACAGTTTCCGATATTTAACAGGGGAAGTACAGGTAAATATAGAGTAAATGTATTTGTGTAGCATGTAATATCTTACGTGTGATATAGTGTTTGATAGCAAATACTCAGCAATATGTAACCTTTGGTGCTAAATTACGATGCTAATATAAGCTGATAAATACCTACAAATGTCCTGATTGCGGGTATTTCTCGCCTCTACAGTTTTACGGCCAGTATGCAGTTATAGAAATAAACTGCTACAAGGATGGAAGAAGTGGTTTATCTTGACCCAGAGTGTATGGTGTGTAAAGCATCCCGTGTATAGTGTATGGTGTGTAAAGCATCCCGTGTATAGTGTATGGTGTGTAAAGCATCCCGTGTATAGTGTATGGTGTGTAAAGCATCCCGTGTATAGTGTATGGTGTGTAAAGCATCCCGTGTATAGTGTATGGTGTGTAAAGCATCCCGTGTATAGTGTGTAAAGCATCCCGTGTATAGTGTATGGTGTGTAAAGCATCCCGTGTATAGTGTATGGTGTGTAAAGCATCCCGTGTATAGTGTATGGTGTGTAAAGCATCCCGTGTATAGTGTATGGTGTGTAAAGCATCCCGTGTATAGTGTATGGTGCGTAAAGCATCCCGTGTATAGTGTATGGTGTGTAAAGCAGCCCGTATATAGTGTATGGTGTGTAAAACATCCCGTGTATAGTGTATGGTGTGTAAAGCATCCCGTGTATAGTGTATGGTGTGTAAAGCAGCCCGTGTATAGTGTATGGTGTGTAAAGCATCCCGTGTATAGTGTATGGTGTGTAAAGCAGCCCGTGTATAGTGTATGGTGTGTAAAGCATCCCTTGTATAGTGTATGGTGTGTAAAGCATCCCGTGTATAGTGTATGGTGTGTAAAGCATCCCGTGTATAGTGTATGGTGTGTAAAGCATCCCGTGTATGGTGTATGGTGTGTAAAGCATCCCGTGTATAGTGTATGGTGTGTAAAGCATCCCGTGTATAGTGTATGGTGTGTAAAGCAGCCCGTGTATAGTGTATGGTGTGTAAAGCATCCCGTGTATAGTGTATGGTGTGTAAAGCATCCCGTGTATAGTGTATGGTGTGTAAAGCAGCCCGTGTATAGTGTATGGTGTGTAAAGCATCCCGTGTATAGTGTATGGTGTGTAAAGCAGCCCGTGTATAGTGTATGGTGTGTAAAGCAGCCCGTGTATAGTGTATGGTGTGTAAAGCAGCCCGTGTATAGTGTATGGTGTGTAAAGCAGCCCGTGTATAGTGAATGGTGTGTAAAGCAGCCCGTGTATAGTGTATGGTGTGTAAAGCAGCCCGTGTATAGTGTATGGTGTGTAAAGCAGCCCGTGTATAGTGTATGGTGTGTAAAGCAGCCCGTGTATAGTGTATGGTGTGTAAAGCAGCCCGTGTATAGTGTATGGTGTGTAAAGCAGCCCGTGTATAGAATCCTAAGGCCGCCATAATAAACATCCGTGGTAAATATTTTTGTACGTACTGTACTTAGTAAATAAGGAGGAGGGGAGAGTCTCATTCTCCTAAGTCTTTTATTGCATCAGCGTTAAAATAAACTAACCTAACCTGATTTAACCTAATCTAACCAAACCTGATTTTAACCAGATGCGATAGATGTGTACAGTAGGAAAGAGAAATTGCTTAAAAACATAAACTGAATAATGAACATATTAATTGCAGTGTTTGTTAGTTGGTGTAATTCCAATACAATAGCACTATGGTAAGTAACTGTTATATAGTGGCGCCTATGAAGTTACAAGGATTATTTATTAACCTCTTGATAGGTGTAACTCCAAACCTTGTCTCTCAGTCCATTTAACTCTTTACTGTGCTGTATAGTGTATAGAAGCTATAATTATAACTCAGGCCTCTCTCCCCTTACCCCCTCCCCCAAAACAAATATATATATTGCCTAAACATACTGACATGATTCTTAAAACATTATACTTGTCCCCTTTTCATTCGCCGATAAAACACGACATAAAACTAATATCATAAGGGCATAAAGCAACAAATTGTCAGTAACCTTGACAGACGACAATGACTGGCCTGCCCTTCTTCCTGTGGTAGAAAAGTACAGTATAGAGGAAAGCAGGCACTTCCAAAATAGCCCAATTTTATCCATATTGAAAACCTTGGCTTTTTGTAGCCACCTTCCTATCAATGTCTTCACAAGAGGAAGTGTAGTGACAGGCAGCAGATGCTTTACTGATCGTAGTGATACTCATTCTGTTTGACAAACTGGTTCAGCCATCATTTACTCACACAAAACACCTGGATTGACTGTACTTATATTGTACATCTTTACCATAAAATTTCTTGTTCTTTTGACACAAGTGAATGTCTTGGATGTACTGTACAACTTTACCATAAACGTGCTTGTTCTTTTGACACAAGTGAATGTCATTGATGTACAACATTACCATAAACTTGCTTGTTCTTTTGACACAAGTGAATGTCATTGATGTATAACTTTACCATAAACTTGCTTGTTCTTTTGACACAAGTGAATGTCATTGATGTACAACTTTACCATAAACTTGCTTGTTCTTTTGACACAAGTGAATGTCGTTGATGTACAACAACTTGATTATTCTTTTGACACAGCTGAGTGTCATTGATGGGCAGAATCTGTTCACGTTGGGCACAGATATACTTCATTAATATATTCTCTTAATTAACACCTCATCCCTCACATGTCATCTTTCCACACGTTGCAATCCCATCCGAGTTGCAACATCAATCTTTTCACGGTTCCTTCTCACTGTGCAAACTGTGCATTCGTTGACACCACTTGCATGAGCACCATCAGCCCCTTATTGTGTTGCCTAAACACCGTAGCTTTTCCTTTATAGTGTGCATATTAAGGGTTACACACACACACACACACACACACACACACACACACACACACACACACATTTTCTGATCAGCTATCTACTTAAATACATTGCTATACGTACACTCAGTAAACAACTGTATTACCATTATGTGTAGAGGCCATGAACCATGCTGGCACACACACGTACCTATCCACACACACTTTCACCATTTTTCTGATCAACTAACTAGTTAGTTAACACAAGAGTTAACAGTTGCTATTCGTACACTTAGATAAACAACTGTATTACCATTATATCTAAAGTCCATGAACCATGCTGGCATGTATAGGTCTTTTCATTTGATGGCAGCTCTTTCGTGTCACAACATGGAGTCATTTCCATCCCCAAACCCACAATGCCGACATTTCCCCTGCAGAACCTCATCCTAAGTCTTTAATTGGTCTACCTCTGGCCATGTTTTCCTTCACACTGATAGCTGTGACCCTCCTCATATCCGTTTATTGCAGCTGCAACTTGTGGCATCAATCATCCCGGTTAGCATAAGTCTTACGCAATGCTAGGTAACACGGTGAGTCCAGAATAATGTGAGTCTGACATTCCTTCACTCCATTTGATACGGAATGATGCACAACATTACACTTTGTTATACTGAATTTACTGCAGATTTAGTCAAGTAATGTGTTATAGGCTAGGTCACTAGGCCAAGTAACACGGTGAGTCCAGAATAATGTGAGTCTGACATTCCTTCACTCCATTTGATACGGAATGATACACAACATTACACTTTGTTATACTGAATTTACTGTTGATGTATTCAGCTAATGCGTGTTGTGAGTGACATTCCTTCACTCCATTTGATACGGAATGATACACAACAACATTACACTTTGTTATATTGAATTTACTGTTGATTTATTCAGCTAATGCGTGTTGTGAGTGACATTCCTTCACTCCATTTGATACGGAATGATACACAACAACATTACACTTTGTTATACTGAATTTACTGTTGATGTATTCAGCTAATGCGTGTTGTGAGTCTGACATTCCTTCACTCCATTTGATATGGAATGATGCACAACATTACACTTTGGTATACTGAATTTACTGTT
This sequence comes from Coenobita brevimanus, assembly GCF_032717465.1. Taxonomy (NCBI): domain Eukaryota; kingdom Metazoa; phylum Arthropoda; class Malacostraca; order Decapoda; family Coenobitidae; genus Coenobita; species Coenobita brevimanus. The sequence goes on along the minus strand of NC_137040.1, from coordinate 18,491,870 downwards.
GATTTATTCAGCTAATGCGTGTTGTGAGTGACATTCCTTCACCCCATTTGATACGCAGTGATACACAACAACATTACACTTTGTTATATTGAACTTACTGTTGATTTATTCAAGTACTACGTTACTGAACCCAACAGTTTCGTCACTTTTTTTTTTTTTGTTCAATTTAACTTGTCGTAGATTTGTTTGTCATTCAGCCTTATTGCTTGTAGCTTAGTGGTAAAATGAGATTATGTACTTTGAATCCTTTCCGTAATGCTTCTTTGTGACGTAGCATCATATTCCAGTGTTAGTTTCTTGCAGCTCCAGAGAGAGAGAGATGGCAGTTTTAGGTAAAGGTAAAGAGTATACAGTAATGAGTGTGTGAGGTGTGAAAGGACAGATGACAGTCGATCAGGGCACGTGTAACAAATCTCGTGGTTTTATTCTTTATGGGGACCAATAGGAAGTACAGGTAGTCTCGTTCGGTTTACGGAAAAGTCGACCTTCTGTATTATTGTTTTTATTAGTAGTAGTAGTGTTTGTGGGGCAGAGATGTTAGAGTTCTCGTGTATTCGTTTTAATGTTATTGCTGATATTTGTGTGTTGGCAAGAGGAGCAGATGAAACTGCAGCAACTGGTTGTGTATTACTGGGTAAGACATTGATTGGTTTATTGTTGTGAAGATATGAAGAATACCTGTGGGTTGCCACACACACCCTTCAGCAAGCACATTTATGCACAGTCTGTGGTTACAAATGTGTACAAATAGTGTACAACAAAAGGAGATGGTGGGTCTTGCCACACACACCCAACAGAGATGTTGTAGCATACGTTTAGTAGGTATATACTATAAAATGTGAAGGAATCCATAAGATATATCATTTATACAGAACAGAAAAGTATCACTGGAGAAGTTTATGGTGGATTGGTGCATCAAATAAGTCTGATCGGTGCACAGGGAGTGCGATGTAAACAAAGCCAACGCGGTAGTAGCATTGGTGGTGGTGGTATGCTTAACTACCACCACCAACATTAATACTACTACTATTGCCACAACTATTGCTACTACTACTACTAATCATAATTATAATTTTGTGATAATACTAATCATCATCATCATCATCATCATCATCATCATCCGGACCTCCTTTCCCTCCCTAGGGCAGGGTGAGGAGTAGCAATGTCCAGACAGCCCAAATTTGCCCAATCCAATGAGCCACGCTTCCATTCACTCATTCAAGCCCCCGGAATCCTGGCTCTATCGGATACGCGAAGAACATTCACCACGTTTTGTAGCTTCACATAAACGTACCCGATTGAGTCCATTCGGACGCTGCCACGTTAAAAAGGGGTGCCAAATCCCTGATCATGCACCTCTTCTCACAGCATTCATCCACCCAGTTCGATCTCTTGTCAGTTCCTTTGCCTCACCGCCTTCCAAACCACTCTTCCTCACACACTCATCCACCATATCTCTCCACCTTCTTGGCCTACCTCGCCTCCTCCGTCTTTCAAATTCGCTCAGATTTACCTTTTTCACCACTCTATTGTTATCCATTCTCTCCACGTGACCATACCATCTCACTATACTTCCGTCGATTCTGGTGTCCACCGATTTCCTCACTCCACATCTTTCTCGAATCACATTATTTCGCATCCTATCCACCCTCTGTACTCGACATACATTCCTCAACAGTCCCATCTCCACTGCTCTTACTCTTGACTTTTCATTTTCATGCCACACCATAGTCTCACATCTGCATGTTAAAGTTTGCACTAAGACTCCTTCATGTAATCCCCCTTGCAGCTGCAACACTCAAGCTTCTGTTTCATATCAAGGCCTTTGTTGCACCAGCTACTTTTCTTCCTTGTGTCACTCTACTTTCAACTTCATTTGCACATTTTCCTCTTTTTTCTATCACTGTACCCAGGTATTTGAAGTCTCTCACCAATTCCAATCTCTCTCCATTCACTGTAACATCGCACTGGGAGTCACCTTCTCTCTCAATAACCATCACTACTCTTTTCTACATTTATTCTCAAGGCACGACTCTCACAGACCTCAGCAAAAATCAGCACTAGCCTACCAAGTTTTTGTCTGGTACTTGCAAGCAGTACTGCGTCATCAGCATACAGCAAATTTGAGATATTCCATTCTTCACCATTCATTACCAACGCCATCCCTCTCTCCATTACTTGTGTTTTTACTTCTCTCATCACCCCATCCATATATAGATTGAACAACCATGTGGACATCACACAACCTTGTCGCACGCCCACACTGATCGTGAACCATTCATTTAGATACCCATTAAGTCTTACACATGCTTCACTACCATCATAAAAACTCTTGACGGCACCTAACAGTTTGCCATCTACACCGTACATGCGCAAAGCTTTCCACAATCCTTCTCTGTCCACTTTGTCGCATGCTTTTTCCAGATCCATGTATGCCATAAACACCTTATGGTCCTTCACACAAACCTTCTCTGCTATCTGTCTCACTGCAATATTTGATCCACACATCCTCTGCCACTCCTAAAGCCACCCTGTTGATCACTCACTAGGACTCCTGATATCTCTCTTACTTTCTCTATGATAATTCTTCCATAAACCTTCCCTACCACACTCAATAAACTTATGCCACAATAATTCTTGCACTCACTTCGCTCACCTTTATTTTTGTACATGGGTATAATCATCATCATCATCATCATCATCATCCAATCCTGTGGTGCCTCATGAGGAGTGTAGGAGCCAAGGGCTAGGCAAGTTGGTCCTGACATTTAAGATGAGAGTGACCGACCTCACTCTTCCCTGAGTGGCATTACGTGAGCAATAAACCCCAACCACCCGCTGGATATAAACCTTCACCGGCTCAATCCGATTGGAGCGCCGTAATTACCCACTAAACCACCAGGCACCAAAATCTGGTTATATGGTTACCACCCAGAGTAGTAAATGGTGTCCTGGTGTAAGGAAACCATTTGGCTTGTCACTCATTGTAGTCACCCACAGGGAAGAAGGAAGAGGAAAGAATGAAGGGAAAGACAGACTGAAGAGGGGATATAAAGTCACCCGTAGGCAGAAGGACGGGGAAAGAATGAAGGAAAGAAAGACAGGAGACAATGTTTCAAAATGCGAAGACGGAAGTGCCATATATTTCTTTGATAGACTGGACATGTCATGTAGATTTTCTTTATTTCTTTAACTGACTCGGTGTTATAACAAAGTACAGAATATGTGAAGTATATACACAAGTAATCCGTGAAGCATGTTTAAATAGACCCGCGGTGGCAATATGAGTCGCTGCGCCGCGCATGCCCAACAGATCAAGAGTACCAATATTTCGGATGATTATTTATTGCTTCAGTTGTACTCCAGCAGATTAGTCGCATAGGTATGAAGAAATTATACAACTGTATGTTATTATACCCAATGTGTAGTAATTAAGTAGTACTAGGCGTGACTGATTTATAGACGCTTACTAAGTTTACGGTGTGGTTTTTGACGCCCTGGCACGGGATGGTTGTCACCCCTGCTTTTCCCATCATCGGCAGGATCTCACGCTGCTTCGTAGGTGACGAAGCTGCGGCTGCAGTTCAGTGCCGTGGGGCGTGGTGGCAAGGGGGAGGTAGTATTTTTTTTTTTTTTTTTTTTTTTTTTTTTTCTTTCGTGTGCGTTCCCGTGATCTTCGAAACTACGAGTGACTGATGTTGGTGGCCTGGTGGTGGTGTCCGTCTCGAGGTGTACAGGAGACAGGTGGAAGCTGGGTCAAACGAAGGGCCAGGTGGTGGACTGATCGGCTTCCCCCTACGCCATCTGCAAGGAAGGTCAGCCATTTTTATCATTCGTCCATGTTCTGGGTGGCATTGGAGACGTTGCAGCACTTGTTTATTGATGATTCATTTTGCGTATTTCACGTAAGCGTCCTGTTTTATGCCAGTTATGTAGTTTGAATATGGATATACTTTACATTGATAACACAGGATATTGGTATGTAATGAGCAGAGTAAATAATAAAGGAAGTTGGGAAATATGCGGTCTTTTGGGACACCTATTATCCAGTTATTGAGAGCGTCTTTTGCGATAATGGTAAATGTACAGGTTAATCAGCAGAGAAACCTTAACAGTTCACTTACAGTATTGTTAGTTTGCTCAGTATTTTTTTATTTATGGTGGTAAAGGGCTACTTTGTGGTGAGTTTGTTTCCCGATTGTTTTTATTATCCATGTTTTGCTTCCCCGACGCGTGGTGTTTCCTGGGCGTAATGGCGGACACACTAAACGCTAAGCAACTGTACCGAGATAAGTTTGGTTTTCCCTTTCGGTGCCTCTGGTTATTACCGTTGGATAAGTTAGGATAGATTGGGTTTGGTTATGTTAAGTAAGGTTATGTTAGAGATTGGATTAGGTTAGGTTAGGACGTTTTGCTAAGTTAAGATTAGATTAAGGATAAGCCGAATATATAAGGTCTGGTTGCAATACCTGTAAAAATAAATTTCAGTTGATTAGAGTACGTTTTAGAAAGTCTGCCATTACGCCTGAGAAGCCAACACGAGTGAATCGGAATGAGCATTGACAAAAACAACAGGGAAACAAAATCAACAGTAAATCATTTACTATCATAAGTCATTAGAAAAATACAGAAAACAACCTGGGAGAGGAGGAAGGGAATCAGTAAGGTGTTTCTGCGGCCTAAACCGTATGTTTACCGTGATGTTATATAAACACTTTCTTTACTGTGTCAAGCATTATTTTGTAGCTAATCCGTAAGAAGACAGAACCACATTTAAGAGATTAACTTTTTTTCCTTGGTGATAGGTGGGGACGCTCACCATCCATTCACTCGATGTAATGCCGCTGTCGGGTGTCTGCCCTTTCCTCTCCTCTATCCTTCTTTCCTTCCATCCTCTTCTGTCTTCCTTTACTTCATTCTTTCCTTGTTCTTCTGCCTATGGGTAACTTTACACTTCCTCTTTTGTCTTTCCTCCATTCTTTCCTCTTCCCTCTGCCTGTGGATGACTCTACACTGAGTGACAAGCCAAATGGTTTCCTGTACACCAGGAATTTATTTACTACGCTGGGTGGTAACCATATAACCAAATTATGGCGCCTGGTGGTTTAGTGAGTAATTATTGCGCTCCAATCGGATTGAGCCGGTGAAGGTTTATATCCAAGGGGTGGTTGGGGTTGATTACTCACCTACAGTAATGCCACTCAGAGATGAGAGGCTGGTCACTCTCATCTTAAATGTCGGGACCAACTACTTAGCCTCGGACTCCTACGCTCCTCATGGGGCAATGTAGGATTGGATGATGGATGGATGGATGGATGAACTGAATCAGTGACTTGGTAAATATGTGCAAAAGTGCTTTTTCAAGTACGATGGGGATCCATCAGTAAACATAAGGGATAGGTCAGGTTAGGGTAGGATAAGTAAGATTGGGTTTTTACTCTAATTTAGGGTAAGTTTTTTTTATGGTAATTTCGTTAAAAAATGACGTTCTAAGATGTCGCCCGTCTGCACTCGCCCGACAAGATGGCGTCCGTCTGGCTTCGGCATCCGGGCATCGTTAGGGACTAAACAAACTGCTTTAAAAACTCTTCACCACTTCTAAAAGAATTAAAATGTAAAAACTTGAAAACGCAGTCATAAAATACTCAAAGAATCCCATGGAAAACTATGATAAAGAAGGTAGTCGTATATAGGCCTACCCTTACGGATTAACATTGTGTAGCCGTGATAAATAGCTGGACGTTAAGTGCAGTGAAGAATTTTTAATAACCCTTCTTTAACAAATAAACTGCATCCCCTACAAGTAAGAAGGAATGTTGCCTCCCTTGCATTATTTTACAGATACTTTTATGGCAAATGCTTAGTCGAAGTTGCATCCATTAGGCCCTATGGAACCTCTCCACACCTCCTGTACTACACGGGCGTCTGGTAGCGCTCTTGACTGTCACATTGCCATATTGCAGAACTTGTGCCTGTCAAAATTCATTTATTCCCCGAACTGCACATCTTTGGAATTCCCTTCCCCTGAATGGTTCCCCCCCCCCCCCAAACTTCAGCCTACAGCAGTTCAAGTCCAACTGTTACAGTTTAATGAATGAAGGATACCTGTAATCTGATGTAGCTGTGGGTTTTATTGTATTTGATTTTTATTCCTCTGTTCAATAAGGAAAAAAAAAAAAGTACCCCAGTCTTTATTATCGTTATCCAGCCACAGGGTGACTCATATTGAGGGGGTTTGATCTCTCTCTCTCTCTCTCTCCATGCCTCAGTTCCGTGCACGTGTTCTTTCTACATCGTCTTTTTCTACAGCTAACATTATAACACCTTTTTCCACACTTTTATCACCCAGCCTTTACACCTGTACACCAAAACCTTCCCACACCAAGACTTTTTTCTTTTTCTTGTCACAAGTTATACATCTTCCTTCCCACGCCTGAGTTATCCACACGTTATTCTTTCCCACACCTCATACACCTACACCTCCCCACACCTACATATTATTTTTACACGTAATACACATCGGCCCTTCCCACACCCCGTTGTTTTCATGGTACTCGTTTTACACACATCATTTACACACACATCTTTATGCTTCATTTTTCACACTTTTTCTTCACCCATTTATTTATTTATTTATTTTTTCACTTGATGCATCTCTCCTCAACACCCTCTTTTCGCACCAATTTTACACACTTAACATTCACACTTTTTCCCATAGACTAACTTTTTTGCCACACTACCCTTTTTCTACACCTTAAACACTTACACCTCCACACTTAGCATCGATTTTATTCCCTGCACTTTTCGGACACATTTCAGTTCTTCCTGTTTTAACACCTGCTTTTACACATCTCCCCCTCCCCCTTTTTACGCCACAATTATACATATAACATCTACCTCTTCCTTTAGTTTTTGTTTACAGTACACCTACTCACCTCCTCTGTGAAAGCCTCTTGTTTTCCACACATCAAACTCCTGTCCCTTCCAACATTTTTTATCCCACTCCCCTCACATTCACACGTCTCATTTTTTTTTTTTTTTTTTTTTTTACCGTGCCCTTAACATGGCTCTATCCACACCTCTGTTTTCCACTCATTGTCACCACACCAACTTTTCTCACAAACTACACAGCTTACACTTCTCCTCCTCCCTCTCCTCCTCCTCCTCCTCCTCAACACCACCATACTCCCCTTCCCACAATATATACACGTCAACACCACCACACCCATACATTCAAACGCCTTCACGGCAAAACCCTTTTCTTTCATTTTCCACCATCACCCCCAAACCACCCTTAATTGCTTTGTCTACAGCCCAGCCATCGTACTTATGTGCTCTCTCTCTCTCTCTCTCTCTCTCTCTCTCTCTCTCTCTCTCTCTCTCTCTCTCTCAACTCCATTAACTTTCTGAGATCTTTGAAACCCCTTCAGTCCAATTAGCCCTTCCAAATCATAGTAAAATTGACGAGGAATAGTAAAAATATAATGTAAGGACAATCATCTGCTAGAAATAGATTATTTTATCTTATAACCTTGAACTATGACGTAACGACTCTACTGTAACTTGACCTAGACGTCAGTGTATACAACCTACAAAAGATTAGGTTAGTCGATCAAGGCCTTCCTTAGTTAATAGTAGCCACAGCAGACAGACACACGATCACGTATATGGAGACGACTTAAGTAATTACCAGCCCATTATGCTGGTGGTTAAAAGGGGTTGTTATGATGCTTGAGTTAAAAGTGTTTAACCTCTTAACCTTTACAATAGTCTCTCTCTCTCTCTCTCTCTCTCTCTCTCTGGGTATATATATATATATATATATATATATATATATATATATATATATATATATATATTATATATTATATATATATAATATATACATATATATATTATATATATTATATATATATATAATATAATAATATATATATATGTATTATATATATATATATATATATATATATATATATATATATTATATATATATATATATATATATATATATATAAATATATTTCCTGTACACCGGGAAACCATTTACTACGCTGGGTGGTAACCATATAACCAAATTTTGGCTTCTGGTGGTTTAGTGGGTAATAAAGGTGCTCTAATCGGATCGAGCTTGTGAAGGTTTATATCCAAAGGGTGGTTGGGGTTTATTGCTCACGTAATGCCACTCAGGGATGAGTGAGGCTGGTCACTCATTTTAAATGCCAGGACCAACTTTCCTAGCCCCGGGCTCGTACGCTTCTCATGGGGCAACGTAGGATTTGATGATGGATGGATGAAGTCCACACTACACCACACCGCACCACAACACAACACCAAAGGATTACACTACCTTCCCCACCACACCACACCTAACACTAAAGGATTACACTAACTTCCCCTCCACACCACGCCACGCCACACCACACCACACTGCACCGCACCAACCACACCACACCTAACACAAAAGGATTACGCTACCTTCCCCTCTACACCACACCACACCACACAACATCACACCTAACAAAGGATTACAATTCCTTCCCCTCCACACCAGCACCGCACCACACCACACCAAACTTAACACTAAAGGATTACACTACCTTCCCCTCAACACCCCACCACACCACACCACACTGCACTGCACCACACTACGCCACACCACACCACACCACACGTAACACTAAAGGATTACACTGCCTTCCCCTCCACACCACACTGCACCGCACCACACCTAACACTAATGGATTACACTACCTTCCCCTCCACACCACACCACACTGCACCACACCTAACACTAAAGGATTACACTACCTTCCCCTCCACACCACACCTACCGGTAACATTAAAGGATTACATTACCTTCCCCTCCACACCGCACCACACCACACCTAACACTAAAGGATTACACTACCTTCCCCTCCACATCACACCTACCGGTAACATTAAAGAATTACACTACCTTCCCCTCCACACCGCACCACACCACACCTAACACTAAAGGATTACACTACCTTCCCCTCCACACCGCACCACACCACACCTAACACTAAAGGATTACACTACCTTCCCCTCCACACCACACCTACCGGTAACATTAAAGGATTACACTACCTTCCCCTCCACACCGCACCACACCACACCTAACACTAAAGGATTACACTACATTCCCCTCCACACCACACTGCACCGCACCACACCACACCACACCACACCACACCTAACATGAAAGGATTACTCTACCTTCCCCTCTACACCACACTGCACGCATCACACCACACCACACCACACCACACCACACTTAACACTAAAGGATTACACTACCTTCCCCTCCACGCCACACTGCACCGCACCACACCTACCGGTAACATTAAAGGATTACACTACCTTCCCCTCCACACCACACCACACTGCACCGCACCACACCTAACACTGATATAAAGGATAACACTACGTTCCCCTCCACACACCAAACCACACATGACACTAAAGGATTACACTACCTTCCCCTCCACACCACACCACACCTGACACTAAAGGATTACACTACCTTCCCCTCCACGCCACTCATCGTTACACAACACCACTCCACACCACATTAAACCACATCACATAAAATAAAACTGGCCCCACCACACAACAACCCACCACAACACCACGCTTTAGACCACACCATTCCTTACAGCAGCCTCATATACCCCCATTCTTTATAATAGTACATCTCACAACGCATCACAGCACGGCACATCACATACCACACCACATCTCACCAGCCCACCACATAACACCACACCATACCAGATTTCATCAGTATACCCCACCCCACCAGACCACTCTCCACCACATCTCTCCAGCCTCCAGCCAAAGTTCCAGCAGCCACACCTCTCCACATTCAACAGCGGCCAAATTCCACACCAGCCACGCCCAAATCCCTCCAAACCACCGTCCATCTTAGATCCCACGCCTAAATCCCATTCCCAAACACGCCCAAATCCCACTCAGCCCTACCTGAATCCTGTCTAGTCCTCATCCAGCCTCCCAACCACGCCCAGATCCCACGCGCAATAGGGTATTTTCGATTGACGTCACAAACATTTGTGACGTCATCATCCTGGTGCATTGTGGGTTAGCGCGCGGAAGTGTGAGATCACCAGGCTCCTGTGTATTTGTTTTGGTTTGGTACGGGGGTGAATATTTTCAGATTCTGGAGACTTATACGTGGTGTGTGTACATGTCTTGTAACGAATAACAATGCCACACTTTTGCTGCATTGTCGGCTGTGGAAAGAAGTCCAATAAACACCCCAGTCTCTCCTTTTATGGTATACCGAAGATCCCAAGTCGGGGAGAAGCACGAAAGAAATTAACTGCAGAAAGGAGAAAATTATGGTTAGCAAGGATTGCTTGTGCCAAGACCTCAAACCCTGACATCTGGAAGGTCTGCAGGAAGCACTTTATAACAGGTAATTAAATCTTTATACATAGTATGATCCATCAGTGAAGAAAGTAACACAGACGTCAAAGTTTTCCTTGTCTGCTTTGCCACAGGCCCTGATAATACAGTCCAATATTATTATCTCTGTGCAAGATAGATTTTGACTGTAGTAAAAAAAGTGGGAGTTAAGGGGAGGGAGCTTCTGGGGTTGGTGATAATTGAGGGAAAAAAAAAAAGTATAGAGCAGGGTAACGTGTTAATAAGTAGTAGTGTGGGTGTGAAGGTGGGGAAGTAAGAAAAGGTGGTGTAAAGTTAATTTTTGGGAGTAGTGAGGGAGGACAAGTGCCATCAGACTGCTGTTTCAGGTTTGTCAAAAGACTAAAGTTGTAATGGAGTGAAGAGTAGGCATCTGTGAATTAATGTGGGTGGATGGGGGGGAGGTGGTGTGGTATAATGTGTAACCAATAAGGTGGGAGTTTGGGAGAAAAAACTTGTGGGGGAAGTGAGAATTGAAATGAAGTGTGGGAGTGGTACGTTAGAAATGCACTTTTGGCTGACTGTGAGCTGATGACATGGGTGCATGTATTGAGAGGGAATTGTGTTAAAAAGTGATAAATAGAGATAAAGAGAGGATATGAGTAGGTGGATGTAAGAAGACAGGTGAGAAAGTGAGGTGGTTGGATGAGTGCCACGTGAGAACTCCAGGTTTGGGTCTATCAAGAAAAGTAAAGTTGTGATGGGGTGAAGCGAAGGCATCTGTAGATTGAAGTAGGTGGATTGGGGTGGAATTGTGGAAGGTACACTCAATAAAGTGGAAGTAGTGGAGAGAAAGCTTGTGGGAATAATGGGTGCCTATAGTGAGAGAGGAATGTGTTAAAAAATGATGAATGGGGGTAAAAGGAGAAACTGAATGGATGAATGTAGTAAGATAAGTGAAATAGTGGGGTGGCTGGGTGGGAGCTATGTGTGGATATTCGGGTTTGGGTTTCCTATTAAACTGGAGTGTTGGTGGGGGAAAGTACAGACACCTGTAAGTTAAAGGAGGTGGGTATTGGGGTAGAGTGGACATGTGAAAAGTGATAACAGGGATGAAAAAGGGGAAATAAGTGGATGGTAGGTGTAAAAAGTGAAAAAAAGTGAGATGGCAGGTGGATGCTGTTTAAGGTAATTTGGTTTGGATTTGCAAGAAGTAAAATTGTATTTGGAGGAAGTGGAAGCATCTATGAATTAATGTGGGTGGATAGGAGGGTAGTGGGGTAAAAGGTGTAGTCAACAAGGTGGAAGTTAATTGGAGAGAGCTTGTGGAAGTAGTGGAAATTGAGCTGGGAAGTAGGGTGGTGAGTTGGAAATGCATTTTTTGGCTGGCTGTGAGCTGGAGAAATGGGTGCATGTAGAGGTAGGGAAATGTGCTAAAAGGTGATGAATGGGAATAAAAGGGAGAAATGAATGGATGGATAAGGTAATTGGAAAAGTGAGGTGGCTGGCTTGGTGTTATGTGTGGTGATTTTGGGTTCGTGTTTTTCAAGATCTGGATTTATGGTGGGTGGAAGGTGCTGTAGGATTAATGAATAGGAGTGTAGTGCAGAAAAAAGTGTACCAGGAAAGGAAAAGAATGGTAGATGAAGAGAAGGTTATGTTGGGGTTTCAGGGGATTGTGTGTGTGTTGTGGGAGTGGTGAGCTTGAAAAAGCATTTTTTATTTTTTAGACCTGTGGCAGGGTGTTGGCTGCTTGTAGTGGTGGGAGAATAGGTAGAATGGGTAGTAATAAAGGTAAAAAAGATTAGAAAAGGTGGAAGAGTGCAGTAGGATGAGTATTTGGCTGAAATGGGGTAGAATGAGTACTGTCAATTCATGGGTTTGGGTTATTGGCAGGAAACTAAAGTTGTTGTGGTGGGGGACAGAAGCATTTGTAAATACTGTTGAATGAATGGAGGGGTGGGACAGGTGGTGATGCACCCAAAAAGGTGATAGTTGAGGGGAAGGATGTGTAACTGTTGTAGAGAATTGGATTTTGTGTTCAGAAATGCCAACTACTGTAAGATAAGAATCATGAATATAAAAACAAATACTGAACTACTGTCTAATAACTATAGAAACCACATAATAATATTGTTTGTGTTTTGATATGAATAATATCCAAACAAAAATATTCTTCACCTTGAGCAGCTTTGCAGTCACAGTGTGCTGTTACTACCACACCATCATGTGTAGCAACAATCCATGAATGCATTGCTGTAGCACCAACAGATTGTGATTGTAGAACCTGAAATAATCATCATGTATTAAAAAAGAAGTAATTATGTTGTGGGCATTAACTATTCTCACTATGATGACACTCTCCTATCATATATTGTGTTTATAAAGGACAGGTAGGGCCCTCATGATTGAAGCACTATTCTACTGGTTGCATCATTTAAGTAAATCCAACATATCCTGGCTCCCAAGAATATGAACACCAGATGTTTATGTTACTACCAGTAACAGAGAGAGAGAGAGAGAGAGAGAGAGAGGTAAAAGAGAACTATCATCGATACTGGAGTGGAATGTACAGAATGAGGTGTGGTACTTACTCTGCCTCTGACAATCACAGGTTGGCCTGGTCTGGATTCTGCTACACCAACGTCTTTCACCCAGCCACTGGTGAAATAGTTGTGGGCCTGCAGGCTTTTCTGGCACTTCATAGTTTGGAAGCTGTAGTCTGGGTTGGGGGAAGCCACCAGATAATTGCAGAGGTCGGGGTACGTTATCGGTGGATTTGGATACTGCTCCACATCTGAGCGTATTTTTGCATTATTCAGAGCATATGGATCCAGTTTTAGAGAAGCAGACTTTAATTTTTCTTCGTAAGTTGCTTTGTCCTCTGAACTAAGTGAATAATAATACTTGGAATACTCCATTGTCCAAAGAAAAAACAGATACTGTACTGCACTCAGGTCTCACGTGTTGGAGCGACTGGATTTGTTTACATTCATGACGTCATAAAAACGTCACCAAGTCACGTGATCGAAAATACCTTATTACCAAGCACAACCATGGCCAAATCCTATACCCCGCCCCACCCAAATCCATCGCCCCGCCCCACCCAAATCCATCGCCACGCCCCACCGAAATTCATCGCCCCACCCCACCGAAATTCATCGCCCCACCCCACCAAAATCTCATGCCCCGCACTATAAATCCCTTGCCCCGCTCCACCCAAATCCCTTGCCCTGCCCCACCCAAATCCAACGCCTCGCCCCACCCAAATCCCTTGCCCCACCTCACCCAAATCCATCGCCTCGCCCCACGCAAATCCCTTGCCCCACCCCACCCGAATCCATCGCCTCGCCCCACCCAACACAAATCCCTTGCCCCGCCCCACACAAATCCCTTGCCCCGTCCCACACAAATCCCTTGCCCCGTCCCACACAAATCCCTTGCCCCGTCCCACACAAATCCCTCCCCCCGCACCATCCAAATCCTTCACGCCGCCTCACTCAAATCCTTTGCCCCACCCCACCCAAATCCCTCGCCCCGGCCCACCCAAATCTCTCGCCCCGGCCCACCCAAATCCCTTGCCCTGACCCACCCAAATCCCTTGCCCTGACCCACCCAAATCCCTTGCCCCGCCTCATCCACATCCGCCTCCCCGCCCCACCCAGATCTCACGCCCAGCCACATTCAGCTCTCACGCCCAGCCAGTGCCAAATCCTACACCTAATCCTACCCAATCCTAGTGAGTTCTAGCCACGCCCATATCCCACGTCCAGCCACATCCCATCCTGTTCTAGCCATACCAGTATCCCACGTCCAGCCACGCCCAATCCCAACCATGTCTAGCCACACCCATATCCCACGTCCAACCACGCCCAATTCCAACCAGTCCTCTAAACCCGTCCGACCCCGGCCGGCTGCGTGTTTTTATCTGCAGATGTAAAGTGGCATTAGCTTTGAGATAATTAGCCACTGGGAAATGCAACAGTGCAGTGCTGATGACAGCATTGCATACCGGGTACTCTGGAATAAATGAGTTGCCACAAATGGTATTCCTGTGTGCACACACATACAGTGTATTTTCTGAGTGAATGGTTGAATTAGGGAGTGAATGAGTGATGTGAGGTACATGTGTACAGTAAGGCAAGTCTCTTGGTACAGGGAATTAATTTGAACTTTCTTCCTCTACTACCTTACCTTACCGAAGTGCCGGTCATGTGACGTTAGCGGCCATGGAGCGCCATCTTCCTCTAGCCTCAGCTATCCTGATTAACTACACATTGCTGATTCTTCCTTGTAAATTGCTTCTTTTACAATCCATATACTTTAATCGTTGTCTTCCTCTTGCTCTTCTTCCCTCTATTCTTCCAAGTAAACAGTCATTTTCAAGTTCTTTTACTCATATAACATATCCCAAAAATTCCATCTGTCATTTCTTTATAGTCTTCTTCATTTCTCTTTCCACTCCTGCCCTTCTCGGAACTTCTTCATTTGTTACTTTTTCTATCTATGATATTCGCAACATTCATCTCAAAAACCATACCTCAGCTGCTTGTAATCTCTCTCTCATTTTCTTCTTTACTGTCCACGTATCGCACCCATATAATAGCGTTGACCAAACAAAACATTTCAACACTCTTATTCGTGTCCTCATATCCATAGTTATGTTAGTTAAATTTTTTCTTATTCGTCCGAAAGCTCCTTTAGCAATACCAATTCATACAATTTCCTTCTTACTTCCTCTGTCATCTGATATAACAGCACCCAAGAATTCGAAACTTCTCACCTGCTGTATATAGCTTTCGTGGATATGAAGTTGGATATTTATCGCTTCTCTCCGCTTTGTTTTGCCTTTGTTTTCCTGATGTTAATCTTCATCCCTTTCTGTTGACATGCTTCCACTAATCTATCCACCAGTTCTTGCTGTTTCTCTTCCGAATCCGCTGCCAGTACCGTGTCATCAGCATACCTCAGATTATTAATGTTCTTATCACCAACCTTGACCCCTTCCAATTCCTTCAATTCGTCCATTACAACTTGTCCGTATAAAGAAAACAAGTCTGGCATCAGAACACATCCCTGTCGTACTCCTCTTTTTATAGTCACCCACTCCGTCTTCTCGCCGACTCTAACAGCAGCTTTTTTTTTTTTTTTCCAGCACAGGTTTACAATGATTCTTATATCCTTATTATCTACCCCAACCATTCGCAACATTCTCACCATCTCTTAACGCCTCACTGTGTCAAAGGCCTTTTCAAAATCCACAAAACACAAGTATAAATCCCTCTGTACTTCCAGAGATCTTTCTATCAACATTCGCAATGCAAAAATAGCATTTCTAATGCCTTTGCTCCTTGGAAATCCATACTGCTCCTTTGCCACATAGCTATTTATGTTTTGTCTTGTTCTTTCCCCTATCACTCTTAACAATACTTTCCCCATTTGACTCATCACACTTATAGTTCTATGCTCATCACATTCCAGTGCGCCATTTTTCTTTGGGATGGCCACAAAAACACTTTCATCGGTTCTGAAATGTATCCAGCATCATATATTCTGTTTGCCAAAGTGGTTATTTTTTCTAATCCAAATTCTCCGGCTGCCTCCATCATCTTGACCACCACTCCATCCTCTCCTGCTTTATTCTTACCCATACTTCTCATAGCTTTCTGAATTTCCTCTTTTAATAAGACTGGTCCGCTCATTACACCGTCAATCTCGGGCTTGACTCCTCTCTCATCATCATACAGCTCATGAATATATTCCTCCCATCTCTTTAATACATCTTGTTTATCCATTAAAATGTTTCCATTTTTATCTTTTATTACTGAACTTCTAGCATTTCTTTTTCTTCCACTTACCTCTTCAGTAACTTTATACATCTTCCTAGTGTTAGTTGTCAGTATTATTTCCACTTGTTGGCATTTTTCATTCAACCATTCCTCTTTCTTTTCTTTGCATTTTCTTTTTATTTCAACATCTGGATCTCTAGATCTACTTTCATTATTTCTTTCTCATCTTTCCTCCATCATTGTTAAATTGTCTTCAGTTATCCACTGTTGTCGTCTTTCCTGTTCCTTTCCTGGTACGGTTTCCTCCACTGCCTGCAAAATAGCCGTCTGCAAGTGCTTCCACTCCTGTTCAATCCCACCTTCATTCAGTTCTTCTTCGCTTAGTATATCATACCCATTTCTCAACTCGAGTTGAAACTCATTTCTTCTCTCCTTCATGCCAAGATGTATTGCCATCCAGTTACTGGATCAACAAGTTGTATTGTCATACCACTGTACCCAACCAATGAATTTGTTAACCAGTCAGACATGGGGCTGAAGCCACCTCTTTGGCTTCGAAGCTGAAACCCTTCGAAAGTTATGAAGCCGAAGCAGGCGCCCTTGAAAAATCGTGGAGCCGAAGCCGAAGCCAGGTAAACATTGACAAAGCCGAAGCTGTCTGAATCTTATGAAGCCAGTAATCAGCTTCGTGTCACAGTATGCCAGTTGTAACCAGCCAGTAAGAAAATCAGAACTTCAAACGTAGTGAGTCCTTGTAAGTGAGTGAGTGCATAATACCTTGCATCTTACCTAGGGGCAAATAGGTACAGTACCATTATCTCCTACATACAAATGTTGACCCTAGGAATCGTCAGTCTGGAAATAAAGGATTCTGTATATAATATTTGATATTTTATTGAGCTGAAGTGGATGCAAAGGAAAGGACTTGAAAATATGAAAATCAGGCAGTTTTTATGCATATTCTGTTCCTGTAACGAATTTTCTGGGTCTGGTGCTTTAGCCAGCAGTTGGGGCTGAAGCCAGGCCCTTGGCTTCGAAGCTGAAGCCGAAACCGCGACCTAAAAACCATTGCTTCATGAAGCCAAAGTCAAGCCCTAAAAACCATGGCGTCATGAAGCCGAAGCCACGACCTAAAAACCATGGCTTCATGAAGCCAAAACCAAGACCTAAAAACCATGGCGTCTTGAAGCCTAAGCCGGCTTGGGCCCCATGTCTGACCCCAGTCTGTATAATGTGATGAGCGTGATATTGCCCCACATAAAGACCGGGCTTAATTTCAGCTTACCCAGGCGTGACCGATTAATACATGTTACTTCAACTAGGAAATTATAGGTGATGCTGATGACTTGGGCTGCTTGAGCTCTCCCACCCCAAACCCCACCCCACCCCCCAAAAAAAATAAAAATTTTAGTTGACATACTTTTACTGTAATATATATGATAAAGTGGATATTTTTATATTAATAACCTGCATATCAGTTTTAGACAGAACAAAGCTACATTGCCAAACATTTATGTACTGTACTTCATGTATGGATAAATGTTGCACATATTACCTGCTATTCCCCTTATGTATTAGGACTAACGGTATAGTTTGTATTAATTGGCTCCACCTCCACAGGGGATATGTCAATCGAGGATCCACCAGTACATCCCGCTACAAGTGCTGAAGATTGTCCTTCCATCAACGTCCATCCAGATGCTGTTGTACATCATCAGTTGACACCAGCAGACTATGGTAGATATTCACCCATTCCTCCTCCAGGATTGTATAATGATTATATGTAACACATGCAACTTGATGGCAATGACTAATTTTGTAAAAGGGGCACAAATGGTTGACAGACGTTTCCTCTGGTACGATGTATGGATGTCCATAACATAATACAGAACACATTATGGCATATAGTCATAATATACAAGTGTCATATATACAAAATATGATAGCATAACCAATTTGTGATGAGGACATTACAGAGTAGCTGCACAGTGAGTTAGGCAGTCTCCCCTGTCCCAGTGATTATGGTGAAGATAATGCTTGTAAACTGTCTTTTTATCAATGCACTCTCCTTATACTGATGGTGTCCATATTGCACACATATAACAACACTATTGGTTAGGTATGTCTCGTTGATCCCAAATTATTTATGACATTACACAGATGGCAGCATCCATTCCTTCCACCCTGATGGTCAGATTCCCGTGGAAGAGGACAGAGTACCACAGCTGGAGAAGACACTGCATGGTCAAACTCTCCTGGAAGTGAACAGAGATGGATTACCACAGCTGCAGATAGCATTGCATGGTATGTTGAATGGCTAGTCGTAATGCATAGTACACAGTTTAATCACATAATAGTGGTGTATACCAGTTTATCTGTACAGTTACTGTAAAAGAATATACTGTAGACACTACAACAATAACATTCACCCATGGTGTTATGAAAGTATAATTGCCAAACGTATTTATAAAATGATCTTGTTATACATTGAATTCCAGTAAATATGAATGTTTGCGAAGAATAGGTCTAGGTTAATTGTGCACTCTCTGAAGTAGATAAGTATTGATACGTGTATATCGACTTAGGCGAATATTATGTGATATTATAACATGCTGTAGGTATAATTTGTATGTAATATATTTGATGGCACCAGATTATAACCATAATATTCTTTACGCGTGGCGTTAGTCACATACATAGTCCAGGGTACAGTACAGACACTCTTTGGTTGGGTGAGGTGGGCATAAGCCATGCTAGGGAGTGGTGCAGACGCTCTTGAGTAGGGTGAGGAGGGCATAAACCGTGCTAGGGAGTGGTACATACACACTTTGGTTGGGTGAGGTTGCATAAACCGTGCTAGTGGATGGCACAGACTCATTTCCTCCCTATTGGGCCTAGAATAGTATCCGCTTAAGAAGAAAACGCGGCAGGACAGCTGGGCCGCCTGGTAGCGCCATGTTTACATTCTTTAAAGCTGGATGTGGGAGGTGAGTTATCATTTTTTAGGATGTCTGGTATAACATTTAACACTGCTGATACATCGTATATCGACAGTGAATACTGGTAGATTCTGATGGTAGGGCATTCTATCTTAGAGACTTTCTACGTACCTACTATAATATTGTATGTGAAGAAATTAATGACATCGAAACCTGAGGCCTGTGTCGAATTTATAAATATGGCGTGGGTGGTGAACACATTATACAAAATAAATACCTAGAAGGTACCTGGATACTCACAGAACATTACTGCCAGCAATCCAGCATGAAATTATGTACATGTGTTTAGTGCAACATGATTTTCAGTCATATACGGTACGATTTTGTTGCAGGGATATATGTATAATTTTGTTAATATGGGATGTACAGTTGAGCCTTGCAGATTGAATTATTTGGCCTGTAACCCAATACAGATATTGTGTCATTTTATTTTTACCGATAGTTATAGGGCGTACAATACCCAATTCATTTCTCTACGGTCCGCCACAAATTACAAAATACAGTATTAGTAAGGTGATTTGTGTGTGAAGAACTCACGTAATATGTCTTTCACAGGTTTATCAACATGCCTTGCAAATGGGGGGGAGGTAAAACAGAGGTTTGCCAGAATAATTAAATTCAATGTGGCTCTAACTCAGTACAATATGAAGTAGACTTGTAACATCAGGTTAACATGCTGGCATAACACCCGAGGTAGATTAAAGAGTGCAGTGTGTACCTTCACCTTTATTTATGTAGTGTTATAGCATATATCTTTTTTAAATAATAACAGTGCTACGTCTTAACCTGGCCTGTTTTTCTTCATTCATGGCATATATATTTCTGTAACATGTGGCCAACATTTTTGTACTGGGACAGCATATGTCCTTTACTTTTACAATAATTTAGCACCACATTTCAGTATTCAGCCAGGTTAAACATTTAATAATGGAATATTAAATTTTTGTGTTGCTTGTAAGGCAATATGAAAGTCATGGAGTAGATAAATGTCTCTGCTCTGAATTCTTACATTGCCTACTTCATATATAAACTTAGATTTACTTTGGTAACACATTATAGTGTTGTCAAATAAGATATAGGCTTCACCCCCACTATCTATACACATGGCTACCTTTTTGATAATACACTCTTAAGATAACTTATGGCTACCTTTTTGAAAAAAGACTTTTAAGATAACTTATCATATCTCAAAAGAAGTGATAATCATACCAAAGATAGCCCTGTTCCTGACGCTTCTTTTGATAATTACATTTCATAATAAAACCTTTATCTGAATGTTTGGTGTAATATTTTGCCACTAATAGTAGGGTTGACCCCCACCTCACCCTAATTGTAGCTGAAGAGAGTTCACAGCATCCATAAATTGTTTGATTTTGTTATTAAAAGCACCATTAGTAGCCACAGAATCTGGTGCTTGAATGTTTTTCCCTTATACTGTAATTATCACCAATCCAGCTGATCAAAGTAAGGCCTTTAGGAGAAGTTAGAGGAAAGTAAATAGTGACGATACTAAACTCTGTTTACTTTAACTTGGCGTAAAATTGCCATCTAACCATCTTCAGTGTTGTGCTGTAATAAGAGATTAGCACTAACATAGACTATGGTGCTAGTCACGAAGAGGTGCTATGGAAAGGATATGGAGTCACAGGCCAGTAGGTTAGTATTGTGGTAGGTGTCATAACTATGCATGATATTTTCCAAGGAGGTTGGAGAAGTCTTTGTGAAACGTTATTTATGTCTGTCTTCTTTGAAGAAACAATAGTTAGGAAATGAAAAAGGAAACAATGAATATTCACAAAACAATATGGCTGGTTTATGTTGCCTTTGCTGTGGTGCATTCAAAAATACAAACGCCGATTTGAATTTAAATTTATTCAACCGATGAAAAGGCAGTCTTTAAAATATTACCTACTTGACGTTTCTTAATATGCTATTTTAACACTAAATCAATCTTAATTTACTAAAATTAAGAATAAGGATTTTGTTTTTTCTTAAAATATTTAAGTTTAAAGGGTTTGAATGGCACTGAGGTAATTATGGCAGAAAAATAACGAAATATTGGCAGCGCGAAGTATTCATAATATCCACTTCCGGCGTCTTGGGGCTATAAAAGGTGGGCACCTGCGTGAGCGACTCTAGTGGACGAGTTAGCGAGAGGGTGTGTTGTCCGCGCTCTCGCATTTTCATTGTGACCCGTAATTTTATAACGGTTAGTAAGGTTAAAATTAATCGTACTGTGTAGTACGATATTGGATTGTGATATAGCTTACGATTAAGTTTTGGTAAGCTCATCCCAAAATGTCCCACACAGTTGTACACCTGGACAACGGGGTCTACCGCCCCACCACTATCCCCGTCAACACTAACGGGATTCGGCCCCTCCTCAAAAAGATATTGTTCGTACTCATAACTTGTTGGTTCGTAATTGTGTCACTTACTGATTTAGGTTTCACCATTTTTGTCAAAACATGTGTTCCCTATTTCCGTAAGGATATTTCTGATATTGTTTACAAATTTGTTGAGAATGGTGTTCCTCTAGACACAATTTTTCGCCATAATATTGAGCCATCAAGGTTTAACTGGGTAATTAAGTCATTAGGAGAACAATATAGTCACTATCCCGGTAGGCTAATGTTGTCTGAATTGACCGGGATGGTAATTTCTTCACAATTGCGGTATGAGGTCAACGCGGGTCTAACTTGGCTTATTGTTTATCACTGTTGGTTGCTCACCACTTGGGTTGGCTTTTGGTTTGTCAAAAATGACGTGTTTCAGGTTGTGCTGTTGGTGCTGAGTGTAATTGTGGGTGTCAGTATGCTGAGTTGGCAGCTGGCACTGAGTGCCATCTATTGTGCCCAGCTGCTTCACCCCCTGGAGGCCATAGTTGGGGTGATAGAGGTGTGGGAGGTGTGGAATGGGGCTTGGGTGGGGGTGGTGGCGTGGTTTGTGGTCAAACTGTTGGTCAGTGTCTCGGCACTGTACCTGAACCACCGCTACCACCACCCCACACAGCGGCAGGCCCCACCCCCACACCTGGTGTGATTTACCACCACCCCACACAGCGGCAGGCCCCACCCCCACACCTGGTGTGATTTACCACCACCCCACACAGCGGCAGGCCCCACCCCCACACCTGGTGTGATTTACCACCACCCCACACAGCGGCAGGCCCCACCCCCACACCTGGTATGATTTACCAGTACCCAACACAGCGGCAGGCCCCAGCCTCACACCTGGTGTGATTTACCACCACCCCACACAGCGGCAGGCCCCAGCCTCACACCTGGTGTGATTTACCACCACCCCACACAGCGGCAAGCCCCACCCCCACACCTGGTGTGATTTGATTCATGTTATAAGTTTTTGTTTTACTTTAATGGAATCTACATTTTGTTTTGTCTTTTTGCTTAGTGCTGAGAATTATCTCTATGGACAGACATTACTCTCTGATGTTATTTGTTACTCTCAGTTTACTCTGTCTTATTGGAGGGACATTTACTTTCTTTGATGTTACTTGTTACTCACTTTTTTACCCACTTTGTTACTTTTTTTAATGGTGGCCTGGAGGTAGATCCCTCGGGTCAAAATGTGCTGTGGTTCAAGTCCCAGAGGTAGCCAGAGGGAGTATACTTTGTGTGCTGAGTTATTTGTTACTTTGTTACCACTTTTGTTACCTTTTTAATGGTGGTGTGGTAGTAGAGCTGTTGGGTCAGAATGCACAGTGGCTTGTGGCTGTGCACTGTGGTTGGAGTCCCACAAGTATTTCTGTCTTGTAGACATTACCAGGGGCGTAGGTCAGCCTCCTGTCCTTAAGTGTTCTGCACTACATCAGCCCAGCCTTAGGCACCTCTGCTCCAAAGGGGGAAAATACACTTTTCTCTCTTTATTTACGTATATTTCTTCCTATGTTCTAAGTTTCCTTAATATGTTATAACCTTTTTTTAATGGACGAACTTTCATTTTATGTTCTTTAATATTTTGATATCGCAAATGGTTGTGGTGATTGCAACTGTCTTCTTACAATCTCATGATCTTCAGGAAAGTAATTTTATTACCATATGCAACGTAGATAGTTATCTGGTTATTTTAAACTGCAAAAAGTGTAGAGGAAAAATAAAATATACTGTTTGGAGTATTTAAGGAAGCCGCCAGTTTGGCTGTGACAGCCTGTTTACTGACTGGATACGTTGATTACTATCTTGCCAACAGGACACGTTGGTGCATCAAACATTGAACTCTTTACGAAACCAAACGATCCAGTCAAACCTAACGTATCTATCTTTAGCCAGACGCCATAATCCCGTAAGGGGTGGCCTTTTGTCTTGAGAAGATTGTTTTGCCGGGAGGAGCACTGACCCTCTACCGTCCCACTTGGTGACACTGAAGGAACACGTATGGGTTGGGTATATGGTTACCACCCACCGTTGTAAATGGTTTCCAGGCGTATAGGAACCCGTTAGGCTGGTCACTCAGTGGAAAGCCATCCATCCATGCATCATCCAATTCTACTTTGCCCCATGAGGAGCGTAGAAGCCCGGGGTTAGGTAATTCGGTCCTGACATTTAAGATGAGAGTGACCAGCCTCACTCATCTCTGAGTGGCATTACATGAGCAATAACCCAAACCATCCCTTGGATATAAACCTTCACCGACTCAATCCGACTGGAGCGCTGTAATTACCCACTAAACCACTAGGCGTCATAATTTGGTTATATGGTTACCACCCAGCGTAGTAAATGTTTTCCTGGTGTACAGGAAACCATTCGGCTTGTCACTTAGTGTAGAATCACCCATAGGCACAAGGAAGAGAATAGAATGAAGGAAAGACAAAAGAGGGAGTGTAAAGTCACCCATAGGCAGAAGGACAAGGAAAGAATGAAGTAAAGAAAGACCGAAGAGGAAGGAAGGAATGGAGAGAGGAGAGGAAAGGGCAGACACCCGAGAGCAACACTACATCGAGTGAGTGGATGGTGAGCGCCCCCACCTACCATATCAATGTAAAGCCACCTGGAGGAAAGAAGAGTAATAAAAAGTGACAGGAAAGATGGGAGAAACAGGATGAGAGGAGGCCTAACCTATTCTAACTGGGGTCTTTGCCCCACCCCCCGTGATTTTAACCACCTTGGATTGCCACGTAGCTTAGAGACCCCTTGAGTATCTGTCAGGCCAAATCCCAGTCTTGAGTCCTAACAATAAATCTAATCTGTCATAACCTAACCTATTCACACAACCAATCCAAGCCCATCTTAACCTAGCTAATCCTACAGTAATTTAATCAGTTGAAATTCTCCAAACCTAACATATCAGTTGGGAATTTACTTATGCCAAAAGTAAGACATGCATTTGTAGAGTTTGTCAGCAAGGTTTGCCTCTTGGTGGTACCTTTATGTGGGTGATGGAATGTGTGACATAAACATGTCTTTACATATTTCACAGGTAACATTATTAAAAAACGCCCTGTAACTATGACAATCTATGAAACTAACATTATTAAAAAACGCCCTGTAACTCTGATAATCTATGAAACATGAGTCACCTGTGAAGGATTAATTTCAGTAGGAAATATGGAAAGGTCGTGCCCGTGTGGCAAAGTATTCATTTTTTTTTTTTTTTCCCTTTAGGAACAGTTATAGTTTTGTGATAATATTTGTTATATATTCAGTAATGTTTATGTTTTGTGAATTGCTCAAGCACCACACCAGCAACCACAGTGGATCAGTTGAACTGTGTCCTGTGGTGGTGAACCTGGTTTGTTAGGTTAGGTGGGGAATCAGTACACTCGTATGCCATATAGCCTACTGTACACAACACCAAAATGTGAGTTACTCCAACACAGCACCAACAGACATAGTATAGACTAACACTGTGTTGTAGTGTAGGTAAAAAAGTGTCCAGCATACAACAAAATGGTGCTGTCGGGTCAGTATCGTACTACAGTATATTTAAAAATGTAATTTTTCTTCCATGCTGATGGATCGAATTGAAAATCATGTTCAGTAAAACCAAGGTGCAGTTTTTGTCATCCAAAATGATGCAGAACCAACCAGGATATTTAACCAAGATTGTCTTCATATCTATCAGGACATTGTAGTTTGCACTTCTGGAAGATGTTTTGTGTTAAATACTACACATCATTAAATCAGTTGAGCAAGTCCCTCATCAAAAATATTTTGTTTGATAAATTTTCTGTACATTTCTCTTGGCAGATGCCAGTGTGATCCAGCAGTATACTACACACTCACACCAGTGACCTCAACCAAGACACAGGCATTAAGGAGTAGTGGTAAACATTACCAGTAGCTTCCAGAATACAAATGAAGAGATTCTGATGTTGAAAAGCTTAAGGCAGCAATAAGTTATTATGCTTAATTTGACAACAGTCAAAATACCAGGGTTGTGCAGTGAAAAGATCAAATGTATATAGTATCTTTAACCCAATTTACAGTATAGAAATAACCAGATAGAATGAAATATGAAAGGATGGTGGGGGAGCAGCTAGTGCAGCTAGAGGGAGATGCTCCTGTGTAAACTGTTATTGTTTTTACCCAACTGCAAGAAGGAGCGACAGCTGCTGTGATCTCTGGTGTCACAGTTAGTACTATATAATAATGTCTCAAATAACATGTTTCAAGCTTTAAGTGAGAGAGAAGCTGATGTACCAAGTGATTCCATGTTAAGGCAAATCAACAAAATGATTAGATAACTAAACTGAGGATAAGGAAAAGACTTCACTTAAATTCCAAAGTTCAGTTAAACAGTGACAGTAAAAGGAATAAGTAGATGAAGAGGAAAATACCCACTTGCCAGAGGTTGAAAGAGGTAGAGAACAGTTTCAGAATTGTATTAAATGGGAGAAGTTATATGATGTTAAATATAAAAAGTATTATATAAAGAGACAGGTTACTGAAATCATGCAAATTGAGAAACAAAGAGAAATTAGTTGGAGAAGAACAGGGAGGCTTTAGGAAGGGAAGAGGTTGTGTAGATCAGATATTCATTCTTAGATCTTTAGTGGAAAAGTTTCTAGAGAAGGGAAAGAAGTTGTATGCGGCTTTCATGGATTTGGAGAAAGCATATGACAGGGTGGATAGACAAGGATTGTGGAAAGTGTTAAGAATATATGGAGTAGATGGCAAGTTGTTGAATGCTGTGAAGAGTATGTACGATGGCGCGAAGGCTGCAGTGCGTGTGGATGATGAACTAAGAGAATTTTTCTCTTTGAAAGTTGATTTGAAACAAGGATGTGTCATGTCTCCATGGTTGTTCAATCTGTACATGGATGGGGTAATAAAGAGGTACAAGGTAGGGTAGTGGATGTTGGAGTGGCCCTGGTGAGAGAGGATAGTGTTTGGAAACTCCCTGTACTGTTGTTTGCAGATGATACTGTGTTGTTGAGTGAAGACGAAGGGGAGCTGCAAGGCTTGGTGGATGAGTTTGAGACAGTGTAAGAAACGGAACCTAAAGGTGAATGTAGGGAAGAGTAAAGTGATGGTCTTTGAGAGAGGTGAAGTCAGTGAATGTACAGCGAAGTTAGATGGTGAGGAATTGGAAAATGTGAGTACGTTTAAGTATTTGGGTAGTGTGATGAGTAAGGATGGAGGTTTGGAGGGTGAAGTGCTTGAAAGGGTACAGCAGGGAAGAAAGGTTGCTGGTTCCTTGAAAGCAGTGATAAGAAACAGGGAAGTGAGCATGGAAGTGAAAAAGTTACTACATGACAGTATTGTGATACCAACTCTAACGTACGGAAGTGAAGCTTGGACATTGTTGGAAGGACACAAGTCAAGAGTGAGAGCAGTGGAAATGAGTTATTTAAAAGGAGCCTGTGGAGTCACGTGGAGAGACAGGCTGACGAATGAGGATATAAAGGAGCGTTGTGGTGTGGATGTGGATGTGATAGGAAGCGTTATGAGGAACACACTGAGGTGGTTTGGCCATGTGGAGAGGATGGAGGGCGAAAGACTGACGAAGAGAGTGTATGTGAGTGAGGTGGAGGGGGGAAGAGGGAGGGGGAGGCCGAGGATGAGATGGAGGGATGGGGTGGAGAGGTATATGAGAGAGGGGGGTGTGAGTTGGGAGCAGGGCAGTGAAATGGCGGGGGACAGGGCGATTTGTTTGTGGCCACCCCAAACGGGATTGAGGCGTCTGGCAATAGATAGATAGAAACAAAGAGAATTGATGGCACTGAACTTACATAATTTGCAAAATTGTATGTTTTGAATCTTTTCCATAGGACTTCTTCCTGAATGTCACCATATTGTAGCATTAATCTCGTGTGATAGCTCAGCATTTAAGATACCGGTAGATGGCAATTTTAGGCCAAGTTAAAGTGGACGGAGTATAGGTCGTTACGTTAAGAATTGGTGCACATCTGTGGTCTGTCTGGAGTTCCATTCTGTTTCTCATGGTGCATGGAGAACTGCCATGGGATATTATATCTGAGTTGCCCTGGGAGTTGCTGATTGCAGATGGTGAGGTTCTGACTGCTTGTACCAAGGAAGGTGCTGTGGATAAATATGGGAATTGCAAGGCTGTGTGCAGTCAGCGGGTTGGCCTGCCATATTCTCGTTGACAGAAGAGAGTTTGTGGCATTTCTTCCCTACCAGTTTCCCTTGCATAGAACATTTTACAGGTATTTCTAATTCATTGTTTATATCCTACTGTTATCAACATGGTTTACAGGAGTATTATACAATAGCATATGGAGGTGTGATGGGCAAAATAAATCACTGAGGGAGAGATGTTATGAAATTTCCCAGGTCAGCAGCGTGAATGAATGTCAGGACAGGGTATGGTTGGTGTTGGAGAGGGATGCCTTCATGTGGTGGCACTAATATAACTAAGCTGGTCTGTTGCTTGAGTACACACATGTCCCACAACTCCCCTGATCCTGAAAGGAGGATGGTGAGCTGCAGGAGAAGAGCAGCTTCACTCTGAAGTCCACCAGGTTCACGCTGAAACGATCCTCGGTTGCGCCAGCTATATATTACTTCTACAGCCTACGCCCTACTTCTGTAGGGCGTAGGCTGTATCACCAGCCGATCAGGGTGGTACTCTCAAGGAGGATGGGATTGCTGGTGAGGGACAGCTGGAGCCTCTGTTTCACCAGCCACCAGGATATCCTGACCATCTTCCTTTGCTGATCTTTTTCAGTGTGGTACTAACATGCAGGGTATGTGAACATAACTCCCACCATCCATTTCTCAAACTATCTCATGCACTACTCAACTCTATATGCACTATACATGCCACACAACGTACCCCACAACATACAGGGGTTAGCACCAGCAAGGGCATGCAGCCGGAAAACACTGCCCCCGCTACCAAGTGGTGGACCTGAGGGGAGGTCCACCACCAGAGTTTGGGGGCGGATAAGACTGGCCACAGTCCAACGGCCTGGCTCTGCAACCCAGGCCAAGACTGGCCACAGTCCAACGGCCTGGCTCTGCAACCCAGGCCAAGACTGGCCACAGTCCAACGGCCTGGCTCTGCAACCCAGGCCAAGACTGGCCACAGTCCAACGGCCTGGCTCTGCAACCCAGGCCAAGACTGGCCACAGTCCAACGGCCTGGCTCTGCAACCCAGGCCAAGACTGGCCACAGTCCAACGGCCTGGCTCTGCAACGGTGCCAGAGTAGAGACAGTGCCGTCATTTCCTTTTTTCATCGTTACCATCATCATCAAAGCCAACCCATGTCATGATTCAACATCATTACCACCATTGTCCATATCATTTGTAAAGAACCAAGTTTTTATCATCATCATCAGTTTCATATAACTGTTTTCATCACAACAAAATAACGAGCATCACTACCACCATCACAGTCATCACCAACACAGTCATCATCATCATCATTTTCTTTCATTGTGGTTCTCTTTGCCTCTCCATTATAGTACATCATCACAAGCAACAAGAGAGGCAGGAGGCGAGATGAAGTAAGGTGTAGCGGCCTGGCACTCAACTAAACCTGTACCGAGTTCAACCCTGTTTCGGTCATTTCTTTTGTCATTCACACATCCTTTCTCCTACTTTTTTCGTTTTTTGTTGAAACAGTGTTTATATATTACTCTTCTTACACGTGTTTTCTCCTTTTCCTTCTTTCTTTCTCTTTTGGATATATATATATATATATATATATATATATATATATATATATATATATATATATATATATATATATATATATTTTTAACATTTTTCGTTGCTTCTTTCGCATTGTTTTTCATAATTCTCTCTCTCTCTCTCGTTTTGTCATCATTTTATTTTTATTTTTATTTTTTGTCATTTTCTTTTCCTCCTTTCTTTTTTTGTCCTCCATCATATTGTGTCATAACCTGCCACACGGGCAGCAGGAGGTGAGATGAAGTGAGGTTAACATCATCATTATCATTTCCGTCATGTTGCATAAAATTTCTTGGCGTTCAATGGTATAATAAGACTACTATTGCTGTACATCCTGTCCACAGCACTTCTTCATGACTATCGCTATATTCTAGACTCGTTTGTTACAGCTCAGCATTCAACATGGAGAGATGGCAGTGTTGTGCCAAGATAAAATGTACAGAGTATTAAAGCATTATAAACAGCAAGATGGGTAGGAGGCGATATGGAGGAAGGTAGAGCGGCTGACACTACTACACGTGTCCTACCTACCATCTACGCCGCCCACACCTCCTGCCACCACTTATAACTGTTGACTTTTTACTTGTTCTCTTCTTCCTTTCTGGTTTCACACTTTGAATTCTCTCATTACTGTTTTTTGTTCTTGCCTCTCTTTGGTTCCCTTCTTTGTTTTCTTTTATTCTTTTTCATGTTACTCTTGTAATGTTTCCTGTTACACTCGATAGCGTTCGTTTTCCATATCATTTTTTCTTTATTTCTTCTTTCCTACTTGTTCCTTTGTCTTTTATATGCTTATTCGCTTCCCCTTTTGCTTCTTTTTTCTTCATAATTTCTCTTTCTTCCTCCTTAAGTTATTGTTCTTTTCTGTTTCTTTGTTTCTCATTTTAGACACTTCCGTTTTTCTTATTTATCCTTTTTCATATTAACCATTATATTACATCACAGCCTACAAGAGAGTTAAGAGGCGATATAATGTAAGGTTGTCGTTACAGCTAAACTGATATACATCACAACCACCATCATCATAACCACCATTAATATCCATGAAGTTAGCAATATTCTCAACAGTGCTAAACTAGATCAACTTCACCTTTTCCATCATCATCATCATCATTACAGCAACCCTCACCACCATGGTCAGGTACTTTGATCTGGGCAGTATATTACATCATTACAAGCTACAAAAGGCAGGAGACGAGATGTAAGGTGGGGCGGCCTGGCACTCTACTACACCTGTACCCAGTTAACACCTTTACCATTCATACTTCAGTTTAATTCTTTACACCTTTCTTTCTTTTTTCATATTTTGTTTCATTTTGTCTTTTATTCTAACTATCAGTTTTGTCTTCCTCTTTCTTGCTCGTCTTTCTGTTTCTCCATTCATTCTCTCCCCTTCATTAGTGCTGACTTCATTTCTCTCTCTCTCTCTCTCTCTCTCTCTCTCTCTCTCTCTCTCTCTCTCTCTCTCTCTCTCTCTCTCTCTCTCTCTCAGGTTATGCGTCATTGTTTGTTCTTATCTCTTTCTCATTGTTCTTTTTTTTCTTCTTCCTGTCTTCATTTCATCGCACTATTTGTATATTAGATCTTTTTCTTTGTATTTTTTTTTTCCTATTGTGTCTATATTTTTCTGTTCTATCTTTATTTCCTTTTCTTTCTTGCATTCAGTTCTTTTTATAAAGTATTTTCATCCTTTCTGCGTAGTAAAACATCATCACAAACTACGAGAGGTGGGAGGCGATAGGAAGTAAAATTATCATTAGTACTAAACTATACCAGCGATACCATCACTACCATCGTCATTGTCATCATCATCGCTGGCATCACTATCCCTTTTATCATCATATCCACCATCACAGTCACTGTCATCATCATCGCTGGCATCACTATCCCTTTTATCATCATATCCACCATCACAGTCACTGTCATCATCATCGCTGGCATCACTATCCCTTTTATCATCATATCCACCATCACAGTCACTGTTATCATCATCGCTGGCATCACTATCCCTTTTATCATCATATCCACCATCACAGTCACTGTCATCATCATCATCTACAAATATTAAGGCAATAAATGATAGCCTCACAAGCTACAAGAAAGGCAGGAGGCGAGATGAAATTAGGTGGAGCGGCCTGGCACACTTCTACAGGTGTAACAAGTTCAAGCTTTTGCTTTTTTTTTTTTTTTTCTGTCGTCGGTCAATCGTTCTTTTTTCTTTTCATTACTAAAGATTTCATGTTCCTTCTTGTCTCTTTCAGTCTTTCTTACTCGTTTTCATTGTCTCCCTTTTCATTTTGTTTTTCACGCATTCTCTCTCTTCTGTTTACACATTGTTTTTATTATTTTTCCTTTACTTTGTCATTCCTTCCTTCCTTTCTTCGCTAATAAGAGAGTCAGGAGGCAAGATGAAGTTAGGATATCATCAAAGGTAACTACCTCACCATCATAATCACAGTCATTCTCACATCATCATCATCATCACTATCATCATTATTGTCTTCCAAACAGTTATCATTAACATGAAAGTCAGCTTTATCTTCTTCACTAATACCAATGTCATCATCACAACCAGCACCACCATTATCATCCTCCAGTCAGTTAGCATCAGATCGGCCTAATCATCTTTACTAACACCAATATCGTCATCATCATCATCATCATCATCATCACTATTATTTTCATCCTCCATTCATTTAACATGAAAATCGACTTAACTCTCTTCACTAATACCATAATCATCATTATCATCATCATCATTAGATATATTAGATGACATGCAGCAGTATATCAGGGCATCACAAGGTACAAGAGTGGTAGGAGACAAGATGGAGTAAGGTGTAGCGGCCTGAGACTACCACAGGTGTACCCAGTTCAACCCTATGCCACGCCACTCACCCTCCTTTCGTTCCTTCCTTCCTTTCACTTTGACTATTTATTTTCTGTATTTCTCACTTCTTTCCTCCTGTCTCTTCCCTCTTTCTATTTCTCATTCTTTTTGATCGTTTCTCGTGTCTTTCTTTACTATATTAGAACATCAGAAGCTATAAAAGAGGCAGGAGCGAAACGAAGTCAGGTGCAGCGGCCTGGGAGTCTACTACACCTGTACTGAGTTAACACCTTTACCATTTATAACGCATTTTATTTCTTTACCCTTTCCTGCCTTTATTTCACGTTTGGCTTCATTTTTGTCATCCTTTTCCCTTTTTCATTATCTTTATATCCTTTTTGTTTGTTTCTCTTTTCCTCCATTTTTCTTTTCATTTCCTATGTTGTTTTTTCCTTTCATTATATTTTTCCCTCCATCGTCTTTCTCTCCTTTCTTTCTTTACTATATTTTTTACATCAATAAAGCAACAAGTGAAGTAGGAGCCAAGGTGAAGTAAGGTGCAGTGATCTGGGACTCTTATAAAGGTGTCTTCAGTTCCAACCATCACTACTGCTGCGCTCCTCCTGTGTTTTCTTTCTCATTTCCTTTTTTCTTTCTTGTTTTCCGTTTTTCTTCGCTTTCTTTGCTGTTCTTCTCTTTCGTTTTCTTCTCATTTTTCTTTTTTTTTAATCCTTTCTTTGTTATTTTTGTCATTTTATTTTATCTTTTCATTTACTTTTCTTTCTGTCCTCCATTCTTTATTTCCATTATTAATTTATTCATTTTCCATATACAAGTTTTTTTTTTTCTGTTCATTGTTTCCCGTTCTCTATCCATCTAATCTCCATATATCTGTTTATCTATCGTTATCACCACCAGCACCACCATAGTTACAAGATATCTAGGCTACAATATTATCACCACAAGCAACAAGAGAGGCAGGAGGCGAGATGCAGTAAGGTGGAGCGGCCTGGCACTCTACTACACCTGTACCCAGTCCACACCTTCACCCTTCCTACCAGATCTCGCCTTTTCTTGCTGTTTTTCATCCATTTCTATTTACATACTGTATTTCCTATCTCGTCTTCTTTCTTGCTCATTTTGGTGGCATTAGTATGTTGTCCAATTTACGTTGCTTCTCAGGATGCCATGACTCACTCTGAACTGAATACAATCGTTTGGCGGCAGCTGGAATACAATACTGGAAAGTAAAATAGACACAGTATAATATACAGACAAAATGGCTGAGAGAAACAGAGTAAGAGAAAGTATCATGAGTATATTACGTAAGGTATTCTAAAATATATGATGAAAATAAATATAAGTAAAAGAATATAAATAAAAAGAATGATAGTAGTAGCTTAATATTTGTATCCCCAGCCTTAACATGACCCTGGTGGACTGCTGTGGTGAATATTTTGTTTGATATACAGAACGACACTACGACTACAATTCATGGTAAGA
Organism: Coenobita brevimanus; assembly: GCF_032717465.1. Lineage (NCBI taxonomy): Eukaryota > Metazoa > Arthropoda > Malacostraca > Decapoda > Coenobitidae > Coenobita > Coenobita brevimanus. The sequence continues at coordinate 18,458,226 of NC_137040.1, read as the reverse complement.
AGTGGAATATTAATATAGGGAAAAACTGCTTTACCTGTAGATGAACAGTCTCATAAACTACAGCAGCAGTGCAAGGAGTATGGCTACACTACAAACTTGTCAGGATAAATATTTGTATAGTCAATAAGTAATGGCGTGTGTTTAATGCAATGGAATATTCTACAGCAACAGTGGTTAGTGCAAGAACTATAGATACATTACAAACCTGGCTGGGATAAATATTTGTAGACTCTAGTCAATAAGTAATAACGTGTGTTTATTTCCAGGCTGACGTGTATCCTGACGACAGTCACACGAGTACATTCAGCCTCGTCTTTCGCGGTACTCCACTTTGCCGGCTCCGGTTTTTCCTGGGTGAGTAAACCATCACAAATGCACAAGTTTAAGCTGTATTTTGGCAGAATTTAGCAAAGTGTGTTGGTAAATCATCTCAAAATACACTTTAAACAAGTATATAGTACTGTCTGGTGATGTTTCGGGCCACTACAAAGGTTTTTAGGCCATTACATAGTAAATTATGGCTGTGGCAGACATTTTATAAAGGTGTCATTACTTGGCGGAAATTAGTTTCTCGTGGGTGTGCATGTAACGTAACCCCCATAAAACACAAGGCCTTACCCTACTTATCTGTGACAGTATTCTGACATTGTGTGTGGTCTTATTTTAACAACTGTAGATTACAGATTTCATACTGTACAGTATTTCATTTCTGTCTCTCCTAAAGAAACATTTTTTTTTCTTTTCAACGAACTGGGTATTATTCTTTCTCCTGCTTTTTGGTCGGAGGGTGTGGTGGGCAAGGGAACGTCTTTTACTGTTCTATACTTTTCTCTTTTTCCCCAACACATAACATTGATAGAAGCCAGTAGGCCTCCTGTTGTCTGTTCTTCCTATGTCTATCTATCTATTGCCAGACGCTTCAATCCCGTTCGGGGTGACCACAAACAAATCGCCTCCACGTCGCCCTGTCCCCCGCCATTTCACTGCCCCGCTCCCAACTCACACACCCCTCTCTCGTATACCTCTCCATCTCATCCTCGGCCTACCCCTCCCTCTTCCTCCCTCCACCTCACTCACACACTCTTCGTCAGTCTTTCACCCTCCATCCTCTCCACATGTCCAAACCACCTCAGTGTATTCCTCCTAACGCTTCCTATCACATTCACATCCACACCACAACTCTTCTTTATATCCTCATTCGTCAGCCTGTCTCTCCATGTGACTCCACAGGCTCCTTTTAAATAACTCATTTCCACTGCTCTCATTCTTGACTTGTGTCCTTCCAGCAACGTCCAAGCTTCACTTCCATACGGTAGAGTTGGTATCACAATACTGTCATGTAGTAACTTTTTCACTTCCATGCTCACTTCCCTGCTTCTTATCACTGCTTTCAAGGAACCAGCAACCTTTTTTCCCTGCTGTATCCTTTCAAGCACTTCACCCTCCAAACCTCCATCCTTATTCATCACGCTACCCAAGTACTTAAGCGTACTCACATTTTCCAATTCCTCACCATCCAACCTCGCTGTACATTCACTGACTTCACCTCTCTCAAAGACCATCACTTTACTCTTCCCTACATTCACCTTTAGATTCCGTTTCTTACACACTCTCCCAAACTCATCCACCAAGCCATGCAGCTCTCCTTCGTCTTCACTCAACAACACAGTATCATCTGCAAACAACAGTACATGGAGTTTCCAAACACTGCCCTCTCTCACCAGGGCCACTCCAACATCCACTACCCTACCTTGTACCTCTTTTATTACCCCATCCATGTACAGATTGAACAACCATGGTGACATGACACATCCCTGTTTCAACCGAACCTTCAAAGGGAAAAATTCACTCAGTTCACCATCCACACGCACTGCAGCCTTAGCACCATCATACATACTATTCACAGCATTCAACAACTTCCCATCTACTCCATATATTCTTAATACTTTCCACAATTCTTGTCTATCCACCCTGTCATATGCTTTCTCCAAATCCATGAAAGCCTCATACAACTTCTTTCCCTTCTCTAGAAACTTTTCCACAAAAGATCTAAGAATGAATACCTGATCTACACAATCTCTTCCCTTCCTAAATCCTCCCTTTTCTTCTCTAACTGATTCCTCTAGTCTTTCTCTAATTCTGTCAATAAGTATCCTACCATACACTTTTCCCATTATACTAAGAAGACAAATGCCCCTATGATTACCACACACTTGTTTTTCCCCTTTTACTTTGTACAAGGGAATAATTATACCTGACTTCCAATCCTCCGGGACTCTACCTTCCTCCCAGGCTAATATGCACATTTTCCGCATCCATTCTACTACTATCTCTCCCCCATGCTTCAGCATTTCACCACACACTCCATCAATTCCTGGGGCTTTCCCCAATTTAACTTTCTTCAATGCTTCCACAACTTCTATCCTACTGATTTCTTCCTGTCTTCTCACCTCCCTCCTCCTCCCAGCCATTCCCCAGCCACTGATACTTGCATTACTTCCATCCTCTATGTTCAACAATTCCATAAAGTGTTCTCTCCATCTGCTCACTTTTTCTCCCTTCTCCACTAGTAATCTACCATTTTTATCTTTCACTCCCCTGCTACCTTCACTTCCACCCTGTCTTACTCTTTTCACCTCTTTCCAGAACATTTTCTTACAGTCCCTCCACTTTGCATTCAAGTTCCTTCCAAATTCCTCATCCGCTCTTTTCTTACTCTCTCTTACTAATCCTTTCGCCTCTCACCTTTCTTTCTACGTATACGGTAACTCTTTCTTCCGCCTCTCAACTTCTTCCACGCCCCTATTTCTCATCCATTCATTGTATGCTTTCTTCTTTTTTGCCACAGCCTGTCTCACCTCTTCATTCCACCACGCTGTTCCTTGCACACCCCTCCGTCTTCTCTTCATCCCACACACCACATCACATGCTGCACATATTTCTTCTGTAAATATCCTGCACACACCTTCCACGTCCCCCATCTGCTCCAATTCATATTTGCCCAATCGTTCCTCCACTTCTCTCTTATACTCTGCCTTTTTCTCATCCTCTTGTAACCTTTCCACTCTCCTTTCGAATACTCGTCCTTCCAGTCCCTCCCTTCTTCTATTTCTCCATCCTAAATGGACCTTGATTCTGGCCACCACTAAGTAGTGGTCAGAAAGTCCAGTCCCCCAACCTCTAGAAGCTCTTGCATCCATTACACATGTACAAGTACTACTATATATACTGCTATATTTTAATCTATAATTATAACCACCACCACCAACACCACCACCACCATCATCACCATCATCATCATCATCTTCATCATCATCATGGTAACTCTCAGCACCACCACCACTGGCTACATTAGATCCAAGCCACCACTATATAACGCCATCACAAGCTAGGACAGAGGTAGGACACAAGATGCAGTAAGATGGAGCGGCCTGGCACACTACTACACCTGTACCCAGGCCAACTCTTTGGTCTGACCGTCTACTTTTATTCCTTCTCTTCTCTTTCACATTTTACTTCATTTCTCTTTATTTTGCACATTTCTCACTTTCTTTCTCCTTGTCTTTCTTTCGCCCTTTATTTCTTTCTTTTTCCTTTGTTTTCACTATAGTACAGCATCAGAAGCTACGAGAGGTCGCTACAACGAAGCCATCGACGTCCAACTCTGGGTGCTGCCTCATTTGCTGATCATCATCATCATTACATGCACAAAAACCATAATCATGAACATTAATACATGCATAAGGGTCGACATCACCATCATAATCATCATTATCATCATCATTACATGCACTAAAGTCATCATCACCACCGTAATCATCATCATCATCAGTACATTCATATAGGTCGACACCACCATCATAATCATCATCATCATCACCTGCACAGAGGTCACAATCACCACCGTAATCATCATCATCATCATCGTTAGCTGCACAAAGGTCATCATCACCACCGTAATCATCATCATCATCCTTTCCCCCTTACTATATAAGCGATGGGCACTGTGTTGGATCCAGAACTTAAAAGGAAGAGGGAAAACCAGGAGATTATTATACTCTTATAAAAGCTGTTTAATAACACACACACACACACACACACACACAGGGATTCAATCTAGGCGGACGTGTGACACCGGCACTCCGTACCAAATCATCACGGCCAGTGGCATTACCTAAATAGTATCTTTGTATGAGTCAAGCTCAGTACCAGGTTAGACTAAGTGATTGTTCATTATTAAAAGGAAAAAATAATAAGTTTAAACAAGACTTGTACAAACAGGAAATAGAACCAAGACGAAAGAATACGCTGAGTCATCTCTCAGGTTTGTTTAGACTACAAGAACACGGAGATTGTAAGTACATGCTTTTCACTTTAAGTATTGCAAAATGGATACATACTTCAGTAAAACAAATTTGGAAAAGAAAAGGGATAAAGGTAAAAAGCAAAATGATGATTTCTACCAAGAACTGGTTGAAGTAGAGACCCACAATAGACTGGTTGAACGTGTAAACAAACTAGAAATGGCTTTCAAAAATGAAATTGATGAAATAAAGAAGCAGATGCACTTGCAAAAGGAAGAAATAGAAAAACTAGGAAGGGAGGCCAATAAGAAAGACACAACGATCAGTGAACTAACAGTGGAATTGAGTACACTTAGGAAGAAAATGAGTGAAATGGCAAGTACAGTAGTCAATCACGAGAGTGTTATGGAAGAGTTCAAAAATGACACAGAGACGATTAGGCAAGTTAGCAGTCTTATTGACCAGAGCAGTGATATTGAGGAGAAGATAACACAAGTGAATGAAGCTGTGCAAAGCTACAAAAATGATGTAGAAACCACGTATGCTGAAATGGTGAAAGTAAAGAAAGACTTAGAAACAAGGGTGGAGGAAAAAATCATTAAAAAGGAGGTGAAAAGAATAATCCAAAACAATCCAAAGTTTGTCAGAGATTCAGTAGAGATAAACAAATCAATAGTAATCACTGGTATAGAAGAGAAAGAAATTAAAAACAAGATCACAAGAGACAAAAAGGAAATGGCAAATGTAATGAGCTTACTGAAAGAAGTATCAGAGGAAATCTGTAGTAAAGACATAGAGGAACACAAAAGGTTAGGGAAATACGAGAAAAGCAAGACAAGACCTCTAAAGGTGACTTTCCAGAGTGTAAACACTGTGGAAGAGATACTAAAAAATGCAAAGAATCTTAAGGAAAAAGAGGAGTTCAAAAATGTATGGATAAAAAGATGCCTAACACAAGAGGAACTGGAATTACTGAAAGAGAAAAGGGAGGAAGCAAAAACAAAAAATGAGGGAAGATCAGAAGAGGAGAAGAAGAAATTTTTTTACAAAGTAATAGAATTGCAGGTACGAAAGTGGAACACAAACAGGATGGAAGAAAAAAGAGGAAGGTAGTAGAACCATGTCATGACAAGTATATAAACAAGATGATGAAGTTGATGTACTCAAATGTGGATGGAATGGTATCCAAATTACTAGAGATGAATGATTATGTCAGAAAATGAACCACAAATAATATGCCTAACTGAAACAAAATTAATACCAAGGATATCAAATGACATACTAAACTTAGAGGAATACAATATATGGAGAAGAGACAGATATTTAAAAAAAGGAGGAGGGAATTATAATATTACTAAAGAAAAATCTAAAAGTCAAGGAAATAAAACTAGATATACCATCACAAGTAGAACTGATTGCAGTAGAGATCGACACATCTGAAGGTAAAGTAATTGTAGCCAATTTGTTACATGCCACCCAGATCAAACACATGGGAAAAGAGACGAATATGAGGACCTGGCAGAGAGGTACAATTCAGAGTGTAAGATCATTGCTACATAAAATGGAAGAGAAATCGGAAAGAATTATACTAACTGGGGACTTCAATACAAATATAAATTGGAATACTCTAGATATAAATAGCCAAGAAAGCTGTTGGGACCAAAAGCTCCTGGATCTCGTACAAGAGTTTTTCTTAACGCAACATGTGAGGGAAACCACCAGAAAAAGAGGACTTGATGTACTTTCAGTGCTAGATCTAATATTTACAAGGCAAGAAAATGATATTGACAGTTTAATATATCACCCTCCACTCGGCAAAAGCGATCATGCAGTACTAAATTATAACTTCAGGATAGCATATGACATAGTAAACAGTAATGATAGTTACAAAAAGAGCCTAAACTATAAAAAAGGAAATTATCAAGACCTAAAGAAGTATTTCTTAGAAGTTGATTGGGAAAATGAGCTTAGAGGACAAGATTTAAATGCTGTATATAAAAATTTTTGTGAATTTTATGAAATAGGAGTCCAGAAGTACATCCCACAGCACAAAGAAGCAGATAAGAAAATACAGAAATGGTTCAATACAGAATGTAAAAAATCAAAAGAAAGAAGAGATTTGTTGTGGAATAGATACAGAAGACACAGTAGTGAAAGGGCGTATAATAATTACAAACAGGCAAGAAACGACTATACAAGAATAAGGAGGGAAGCCTAAAAACAGTTTGAGGAGGATATAATAAATAAAAGTAGTGATCAACCAAAGCTGTTTTACAGCTATATCAGAAGCAAAACTAAAGTAAAAGATATAATATAATCCATTACGGACGAGGGAATCACTTATACACAAGAGAAAGATATTTGTGAAGCACTAAATAAGAATTTCCAATTAGTTTTTACAGAAGAAAAAAATTTTGAGAGGGACTATGTGGAACACGCATGTCCACACATACTACCAGATATACAAATAGCAGAAAAAGTAATACAGGAGGAGTTAAGTAGATTAGACAGAGGAAAAGCAAGTGGTCCTGATGAAATTTCATGTTGGGTATTACGAGAATGTGCAAAGGAGTTAAGTAAACCATTATTTTTAATTTTCAAGAAATCCTTGAGTCTAGGTAAACTACCTGATATTTGGAAAAAAGCAAATATTGTCCCCTTATTCAAGAAAGGAAATAGACAAAATCCACTCAAATACCGACCAGTATCACTGACCAGTGTTGTAAGCAAGGTATTAGAAAAACTTAAAAGAAAAGCTTGGGTAAATCATCTAGAAGAACATAGTATGATAACAGAAAGACAGTTTGGTTTCAGAAAAGGAAAATCATGTGTTACTAATCTGTTGAGCTACTATGACAGAGTAACAAACACAATACAGGAAAGGGAAGGATGGGTGGACAGTATCTATTTAGATTTCAAGAAAGCTTTTGACACAGTACCACACCAAAGACTTTAATGGAAACTGTACCATCAAGGAGGAATTCGAGGCATACTGTTTTGTTGGATGCAAGACTTTCTCAATAAAAGAGAAATGAGGACAGTACTAAGAGGAAACTACTCATCATGGAAAGAAGTGACTAGTGGAGTACCACAGGGTTCAGTGCTGGCACCAATCATGTTTTTAGTGTATATAAATGATATAAACAGTAACACTGGAAATGAGAGCTATCTGAATATATTTGCAGATGATGCAAAAATACAAAGGAGAATTACTAACACAGACTCTTGTAAAGAGCTACAAGAAGAATTAAATAAACTTCATGAATGAAGTAGTACATGGCAAATGGAATTCAATGTGGACAAGTGTCATGTAATCAAGTTTGGTAAAAGTGGAAAAAGACCTGATTGGGATTATAAGTTAGGAAATAAAACCCTATACACATCAGAAAGAAAGACCTAGGTGTGATTATCAGTAACAGACTATCTCCGGCTGACCACATCAGCGAGAAGGTACGGAACATGTATACACTGCTTGCAAATATGAGAATAGCATTCACATACATAAATGAAGACATGCTAAGAAGGATAGTAACATCATTCATTAGACCAACCCTGGAATATGCATCAGTAGTCTGGAGTCCTCATCTCAAAAAGCACATAGACAAGATTGAAAAAGTTCAAAGGGCCGCTACAAGATGGATACCAAGCTTAAGGGACCTAAGCTACGAAGAAAGACTAAATAAACTGAATCTACCAACACTACAGGAGAGAAGGAAAAGAGGTGACATGATAATGCTATGTAAATGCATATCGGGAAAGGAGAAAATAGACATAAATGATTACTTAACAAATGGAGAAGCATCAGCAAGAGGACACTGCAAAAAATTGCATAAGAAGAGAGGTGATAAAGACGTAAGGAAATTCAGTTTCCCAAACAGAGCAATTGATCAGTGGAATGCACTACCAAATGAAATAGTGTGTGCCAAAACAATTCACAAATTTAAGGATATGTACGATAAATATGGTTTAAGTCACGGGACAGTACGAGCTTGACTCATTCCTGTAAAGATACAATTAGGTAAGAACACACACACACACACACACACACACACACACACACACACACACACACACACACACACACACTGATACCTGTTATTCAGTAAAGCCTCTTCACAAACCATACCAACACTCACACAACTGTTATTCAGTGACTCATTCACTAAGTACTGTTAACACACACACAATTTTTAATTGTTAATTTACAATATTCACCAACACCCACACAATTACTATTAAGTGATTCACATATATTCACCAAACACCAACACCCACACAATTACTATTCACTGATTCACATATATTCACCAAACACCAACACCCACACAATTACTATTCACTGATTCACATATATTCACCAAACACCAACACCCACACAATTACTATTAAGTGATTCACATATATTCACCAAACACCAACACCCACACAATTACTATTCACTGATTCACATATATTCACCAAACACCAACACCCACACAATTACTATTCACTGATTCACATATATTCACCAAACACCAACACCCACACAATTACTATTCACTGATTCACATATATTCACCAAACACCAACACCCACACAATTACTATTCACTGATTCACATATATTCACCAAACACCAACACCCACACCAGCTCATGCCTGTTCTGGCTCCCAACACTTGCATAAACCATTGTCTTTTTTCGCCTCATTTGTTAGGAATCTGTTATGGTTTGTGTACAGTTGCGGACAAAAATATTGATCCACCTGCTTTATATTTATCTGAAACCCAGTGATTTGATCTTTCAAGTCTAACTAGCTTTTTAGAATGTTATACGGTATACATCCATCCGTCTGTCAATCATCCAATCCTACGTTGCCCCATAAGGAGCGTAGGAGCCGGGGCTAGGCAAGTTGGTCCTGACTCTTAAGATGAGAGTGACCAGCCTCACTCATCCCTGAGTGGCATTACGTGAGCAATTAACCCCAACCATCCCTTGGATATAAACCTTCACCGGCTCAATCCGATTGGAGCGCCGTAATTACCCACTAAACCATCAGGCGCCAGAATTAGGTTATGTGGTTACCACCCAGCATAGTAAATGGTTTCCTGGTGTACAGGAAACCAATTTACTTGAAACTCAGTGTAGAGTCACCCACAGGCAGAAGGAGGAGGAAAGAATGAAGGAAAGAAAGACAGGAGACTGAGTGTAAAGTCACCCGTAGGCAGAAGGACGAGGAAAGAATGAAGGAAAGACGGATGGAGGAAAGGAAAGGGCAGACACCCGAGAGCAGCACTACGTCGAGTGAGTGGATTGTGAGCGTCCCCCTCCCCCCCTCACACACAAAAGCAACATCATCATACCAGCATGCATCCTAAATTTTGCTTCATTTATGTTTATGTTAATGTACTTTAATTGTCGTATGTTATGGTGATTACATGATGGTGGGTGTCAGTCTGGGTCATTTATGAGGCAGAAGGGGTAAAAGTGCGACTTTTGGAACGCGGCCAGACAATTGTGCAAGCATACATGCAAACATTGTTTGAATACTGCGGGTTTAAGTTCCGCAGTAAATGTCAAGTCTGTGATTACTATATTACTTGCGATTGGAGTGTACTGTGTTGCAGCCAAGTTATAATTATTTTAAGAATAAAATTAATATATGACAGTGATGATGATGATGATGATGACAAAAATCAGCTTAACCCTTTCACTGCTCTGCTTCCTGTAACTTTCCATGCTCACTCTGTCATGTGGTCATGGATTTTTCAGTCTTTGAATTTTGCCATTAATGGTATAAAGTGTTCATTAGGGTCAGATATTAGTTTTGACAACAAAGCTCCTATTGCCCAACATAAATCCTATTATCAACCAAGATGGTTTATTACAACTGGCTATTTTCATTTGTTTGGCTACATGGCTCCAGGTAGATGAGACTTTTGTACTGTATTTGAAAAGCTGATTTTTCTGCTGAAAGGTACAAGGTACAGAAGATATGATAAAATAAACATGATCAGTTGTAGACAGCGGTGTTTGTTTTTCGGTGATAATTTTCTTTACAATACATAATGTTTCTCTTATTTCCAGATTTTATCCGAGTTAAGCAAATACTCAGCAAGTATGAAAAAAAAAAAAATCCTTTCAGTAACAAAACTGTATGAAGAGGAATGTACCTGTACCTACATTGTGTAAAAGAAAAGTTTAGGTACGTGTACCAGAAGAGAGTTACACTGTCAAATTATTCCTTGCAGTACCAAAACTGTATCAAGAGGAATGTACCAGTATTTACATTTTGTAGAAGAAAAGTTGAGGTATGTGTAACAAAAGAGAGACAAACTGCGTATAAATAATAATAAGAAGAAGAGGAGGAAGGAGGAGGAGGAGGAGGAGGAGAAGCAGCAGCAGCACAGTATATCACGACAAACGTCCTGCTATAGTCACAGGTACAGCTGTACTGAGGTAGTAAATGCCCGGGTACATACCAGGCCACCCACGTCATACACGTTTAATAATTGTTCAACTGAAAATTTGAGCGATATTATCAGCTACAAATGTACTGTTAAAAAAATATCTTGCAGGATGGTTGCGATGATGTCCAAACTGTTCGATATAGCGTGTGAATTCTGTTTGTCTGTCTGTCTGTCTATAGCCAGACACCTTAATACCTCAAGGGATGGCCACAAACAAATCGCCTCCATGCCCCCCTGTCCCTTGCCATGTCGCTGCCCTCTCCCCAACTAAAACCCCCCTCTCTCCTGTACAATTCCTTTCTGTTCCATCCCTTCAAATCATCCTCGGTCTCCTCCTCCCTCTCCCCCCTCCACCTCACCCATACACACTCAGCAAGATTAATTACTTATCATCTGAATTTGCTGTGATAATAAAAACTGGAGATTTGTCCCAGGCAGGTAATGTATGTGGTGTTTGTGGAAAAAAAAAAAAAAAAGTTTGCCAGCGTTGTGAATAAGCATTAGGTATTTTCCAGTCTCCGTCGTCCATGGTGTCAAATTACTTCGTGCTGAGTGTGCACCCATACTTTTGTGATCGACTGTACCTGGTATTTGTTTTTCCAATAGGATTATCATTAGTAAAATATCAGTACTGAATACTATACCCTGTTTACTTTAACTTGGCCTAAATTTACCATCTATCCATCATGAATGCTGAGCTGTGGTAAGAGACTAACACTTGGATATGATGCTAGTCACGAGAAAGTGCTGTGGAAGGAATGTAGAGCCATAGTATTGTCTTATCCTGCCAGTGAGCTACGGGAAACATGCTTCATAAGGACGAACCTCTGGGCCAAGTTGAGGTGAATGAACTATAGGGACGATGGCATCCAGGTGATTGATGCTTCTGTACTTACTCGCTTAAAGGCAGCCTTCGGCGGCCTCTACTTGATGTTAACTCAGGAACCGTTTCCCGACTGGACTGGAAATTGTTTTATTCTCCAAGTTAGGGCATTTTAACGGTGCCTTGCTCTAACACAACTTGCGCTACGTTGCGCCGTTTTTGCTGTGTTACGGTAACAAACAAACCAACAAACATACATAAATCGGATCATAATATAGTTTGGTAAGCGGGTGCGTGTTAATCGCTTACACCCGAGGACACAAGATTTATTTTATCCTTGATGCAAGCAGACGATTTCAGTCAACTAAGGAGATGCTGTAAGTGGTGAAGGAGATAATGAAGCTTATATCTAACCCCTCCATTAGAAAAGGTCGCTACTGTGCTGAGTAAACTTGTCTAGAGAGAGGGAACAGGAAATGAGCCAGGGCGTTGGTTGATCTGGTGACCTGCGTCGCCCCATGAAACCATCAAAGAGCGGGCAGACTACTGGCCTTGGTGAGCAAAGCAGTGGGTGGGACGGACTGTAATGTTGGTGGGCGGTGGGGCTGGGGCAGGAGAGTGTACCCTGTGGAAATGGCTGTGGCAGGATTACTGGTTGCAGTGCAGCCAAGATTAATGCCAAAGATTCCTCCAAAAATGAAAGATGAGGGAGGGGGGGATAAAGAAATGGGCGTGGGGGATGAAGTTGGTGGGATGAGGTAGAACTGTGGGGGTGGGGAGAGGCCAAGACAGTATACACAGTGAAAATGGCCGTTTTGGTAATGTTTTGGCAGCAGTGATGGATTATTTCCAAATGTTCTTCATAAACAAGAGCTTAAAAAAGAAAATAAAAAAAAACTCATTGGCCTCATTTCAGTAGCGTGTTGAGAGGCAGGTAAAAACCCCTGCTTTTTTTTAATGTAAGAAAGAAGGAACCAAAGGCCGGAGCCCGCAAACTTCCTTCTAAGAAAAAACAAAAACAATACAAAAGAGAGCCAAATTCGAGACCAGTTCATTTCGAGATGCCTGGGCACACTGCGTTTGAAGATCATAGAAAGTAGGAAATAGACAGAGGGAGACAGTTCCAGTGTTGACCTGTTGCATAAATGAAGGACTGGGAGTAACGGTTAACTCTTGCATTAGAGTTGGACAGAAAAGGGATGACAGTTTGCTGCTACTGTAGACGGGTGCTACGCACCCGTCGTAGAGGTGGAGGAATGCAAGCAGACAGTTCAGAGAAGCAGTGACCATTGAAGTAGCGATAGAAAAAGAGATGAAGAGGCAACAGTGCGGCGAACCAAGGTTGAAGGGAGCCAGTAAGAGGAGGAGAGTTGATGAGACGAAAAGCCTTTGACTCCACCCTATTGAGAAGAGCTGTATGTGGGAAGCCTCCCCACACATGAGAGTTGTACTCTAAACAGGGGTGAATAAAACCCGTGTATAGAGTTAACAACTGTGCAGGGGTAAAGAAGGTACGGAGTTGGCTTAGCACACCTAATGTCTAAGAAGCAGATTTTACAAGAGATGCAATATGATCTTTCCAAGATAAGTCCCGAGTGAATGAAACCCCAAGCATGTTCAAGGATGATGCAGGATTGAGCTGGATATTATGAAACAATAGTGGGTTCTCCTCTGGAAGATTGTGTCGGGTTGATAGGTGTAACGACTGAGTTTTTGATGCATTAAAAACAAGATTACTTTTACCCCAGTCAGAGATACGAGCCAAGTCAGACATTAGGTTTGCCATGGCCTCATCCCTTGTTTGTTTAAGTAACTGCTGAGATGGACGTTGCGGGAGCCGAATGGAAAGGTGAAGGGTGGAGTCATCAGCGTATGAGTGGATAGGGTTAGATGTACAGCTTAGAAGGTCATTAATGAACAAAAGGAAGATGTACAGCTTAGAAGGTCATTAATGAATAAATGGAAGATGTACAGCTTAGAAGGTCATTAATGCATAAAAGGAAGAGAGTTGGTGATAGGACAGAGCCCTGAGTAACACCACTGTTGATAGATGTAGGAGAAGAACGATGGCCGTGTACAACAGCGGCTATAGAACGACCAGAAAGGAAGCCATAGATGAAGGCACAGGTAGAAGGATAGAAACCGTAAGAGGGCCGTTTGGAAATTAAAGATTTATTCCAGACTCGATCAAAAGCCTTTGAGATGTCAAGTGCAATGGCAAAGTTTTCGCCAAAGTCCCGAAAGGAGGATGATCAGGAGTCTGGAAGGTATGTGAGAAGATCGCCAGTGGAGCGTCCCTGACGGAACCCATACTGATGATCAGAAAGAAGGTTATGATAGGAAAGATGATTTAAAAGTTTTGTGTTAAGAATTAACTCGAAAACCTTTGAGATACAGGATGTTAAAACAATTGGACGATCGTTAGAGGGTTGGAAATGGTCACCCGTCTTTGGGACTGGCTGAATGAGAGCAAATCTTCCAGCAAGATGGAAAGGTACAAGTTGAAAGACAAAGGTGAAAGCGTTTACCAAGGGAGGGTGTAAGCACAGAAGGACAGTTCTTGAGGACAACAGGAGGGACTCCATCAGGCCCATATGCCGTGTTGTATTGAGGTCAGTGATGGCAGAAAATTTTAATGCCAGCCATGAGGAAGTCTGAGGGGGGGAAGTGATGGAAGAACAGCACCAGAATTGTCTAAGTTGGAACTGGAGGAGAAAGTCTGAGCGAAGAGATCTGTTTTATCAGTAGAAGAAATAGCTACAGAGCCATCAGAACAGAAAAGGCGAGGGAAGGATGATGAGGTAAAGTTGTTAGAAAGGTTTCTTGGCAAGGTACCAGAAGGAGCGGGAAGAATTCGAGTTGGAGAGTTGAGATCATTTAGTATAGATGAAATTATTTTTAGCAGTGCGAAGAACAGCCTTAGCACGATTCCGGGAAGAAACATAAACAAGATATGATTTGGAGATGGGTTGGCTCTGGTACCTTTTATTGGCCCTCTCCATGTTGCGGACAGCATTAGAACAGGCTTGATTAAAACAAGGCTTTCTTGCGTTAGTCAAAGGATATGAGAGGGGAATGTATGCATCCATGCCCGAGAGAATTATTCCCTCCATAATGCGCAAGTCATACTCAGATGGCTCCCGGCCATGGAAGCAATAATCATTCCATGGAAAAGCAAAGAAGTACTGCCTGAGGGCCTCCCAATCTGCAACTCCAAAGTGCCACAGATGATGTTTCTTCGGAGGGTCCACGGGCCGTACCGGTGCGATAGAACAGGTTAAGGTAATAAGGTTATGATCAGAGGAGCCCAGCGAAGAGGAAAGATTAACAGTGTATGCAGTAGGATTAGTTGTAAGGAAGAGGTCAAGTATGCTGGGCTGCCAGGTGTACAAATGCTGGTATAGTTTGTTTGACTTGTGCCCGTGTGGCGCATTTCACTGGCTACTTTGATGGCAGTTTATCCTGCTGCAGTGTGTTACTGGCCCAGGTTCTGGAGTATGTCTGGTCTGTTTGCCATGGCCAGAAGGACGGCATGGTGATGAGGATGATATGAGACTGAAGTTGTTCATGATGATGATAATTATGATTACCATCATCATCATCATTTTCTTTTTCTTCTTATTCTTCGTCTCCTCCTCCTCCTCCTGTCTTCTGCTTCTTCTTTCTTTTTTTCCCTCTTCTCGGTTGATACAAATAGCTGCTGAGCCTGTGTACGGAATACTTTGAGGCGCAGCTCCTTTGTGTGGGACACTTCGTAACACATCTTCCTGAGCCATTTGGGTCGCAAATCATTTTGTATGCTATTTATCTCTATAATTCGGCAGTGTTTGCAATAGTACTTACAAGAGAATATAAGTACATAGTGTGGTAGGTGGGTGCTCTCATCATTCACTCACTCGATGTAGTGCTGATTTGGGCATCTGTCCTTTCCTCTCTTTCTTCCTTCTTCTTCTGTCTTTCCATCTTTCATTCTTTCCTCTTCCTTCTGCCTGTGTGTGACTCTACACTGACAAGCCGAATGGTTTCTTGTACACCAGGAAACAATTTACTATGCTGGGTGGTAACCATATAATCAAACTATGGCACCTGGTGGTTTAGTGAGTAATTAAGGCACTCTAGTCGGATTGAGCCTGTGCAGGTTTATATCCAAGGGGTGGCTGGGGCTTAATGCTCACGTAATGCCACCCAGGGATAAGTGAGGCTGGTCACTGATGTTAAATGTCATGACCAACTTGCCTAGCTTAGGGCTCTTATGCTCCTCACTGGGCAACGTAGAATTGGATGATGAATGGATGGATTAAGCAGAATATATCGGTTATGAATAGGTGTTGCAAAAATTGCTAAGAGAACGAGAATACAACTCATTGCGTTTGTAGACGGTGAGAGGCGAGGCACAGATAACGATAACAGCCAGTGGCATATCACCCCCGTAGTGGTGTTGGCACCCGAGGCGGGGCACAGATAACGATAACAGCCAGTGGCATATCACCCCCGTAGTGGTGTTGGCACCCGAGGCGGGGCTGGCATAATACAGTACATTTAACCCGCCACGTGCCGGCTATTTTTAGCCCTATGGGTCACCCCAGTGCTGGCCATTTTTCAACTTTTTTTTTTGGGGGGGAGGGGGCTAATATAATAGATTTTGATGTGGAAACAATGAATTTCGCCATTAAAATGCTCACCGAGGCTCGGAAATTGGTTTTATTGAGTCCTGCATACTCGTGTACAGGTATAGCTGCTCTCATGCTCACCACATACGTGAGAGAAAGCCGTTTCCTATGTAAGGTATACTCATGTACTTAGGCTGGGAAGGTATAGCAATGTTCAGTACACTTTTCTGATTACTTATCACTTCAGCATCAATCACAATTTGTGTCTTTCTCCCTGTGAATGTATTATCCTACACTTAAAGATAGGTACAACCTGACTTCGGTATGTACAGTCCTGGCACTTACAAGAAGGTATTTACAACTTGCCATCACTATATAGTCCTTACACTTATAAGAAAATATTTACAACTTACTTTTACGTGAAAATATTTACAAAATTCCTTCACTATGTATAGCACTGGGTGAGGCACATAGGCAGAGTGAGGCAGAGGGAGCGTGAGGGGGGAGTGAGTGAGTGTATGGTCTTGACAGCCTAGGGGATGGTAGAGGAACAGCTTCCCAATTTTTACCCGTGAATTTTGAAAAATGCAGTCACAGTGAACTTTTTTATTTCAAACTGTTTTAAAACGACACTGGCACTGGCTGCGGAAATATGTCAGACCGTTTTAAAATGGCACTGGCACGCGGCGGGTTAAGGCTTGAGTGTTGGGTGTGTATGACAAAGGTCCTTGCAATTACTGACACTGTTGATAAAGCAACATTGCATGCAGTAATAAGCAGTATGCTAATTCGCTGTCACACTGTTGATAAAGCAACATTGCATGCAGTAATTAGCAGTGTGCTAATTCGCTGTCACACTGTTGATAAAGCAACATTGCATGCAGTAATAAGCAGTATGCTGTTTTGCTGTCACACTTGATAAAGCAACATTGCATGCAGTAATAAGCAGTATGCTAATTCGCTGTCACACTGTTGACAAAGCAACATTGCATATAGTAATAAGCAGTATGCTGTTTCACTGTCATGAATACAACTCCAGTGACACCCATTTACCTGATGTAATTTTTAAAACTGTCACATCACTACTTCGTCTTTGACATGTTTTCATCCATGTATTATGCACAGTATATGTGTTGTGAACTAACCGTATATTTCAACACTAAGAAATGCTTTAGATATAAATGTCCCATCCAGTATTTCATGTAGCGCCTTCCATCACCACAACTTTATATTTCAACACTAAGAAATGCTTTTGATATAAATGTCCCATCCTGTATTTCATGTAGCGCCTTCCATCACCACAACTTCATATTTCAACACTAAGAAATGCTTTTGATATAAATGTCCCATCCTGTATTTCATGTAGCACATTCCATCACCACAACTTTATATTTCAATACTAAGAAATGCTTTAGATATAAATGTCCCATCCTGTATTTCATGTAGCGCCTTCCATCACGACAACTTTATATTTCAACACTAAGAAATGCTTTAGATATAAATGTCCCATCCTGTATTTCATGTAGCACCTTCCATCATCACATCCATCAGGAAGTGTGTGCCAAGTTTTGACATGAGACCTTTTGCAATCGTTCAACTTCAGCCCAATCTCGTCTATAGGCACACAGTCAGGCATCTAACCTGTGTGGTTGGAGTTGCATCCAGCCACACATCTAACCACACTACTGATCATTTAACAACACAAGCAAGCATCTGACGACACATCTAACCACACTACTGCCCATTGAACAACACAAGCACACACTGACCATATGCACATCTAACCATACTACTGATCATTTAACAACACAAGCACGCATCTGACCACACAAACAAGTATTTAACCGCATAACTACTTGCTCAGAACAACACACATCAAACCACACAAACAAGTATCTAACGACACACACACACACGCACACACACACCGCTCGCTGGTGCAGTGGTAACGTTCTCGCTTGCCATCTGGTAGACGGGAGTTCGCGCCTCGCTCAGGTTGCGAAAAGTTTCACTGACGAAGTGGGTGGTTACTGTCCCCCTTGAGCAAGGGGACGGGTGTGTGGGTGTGTGAAGGTCACAGCCTTGCCCTTAGATCGGACTATATGAGCTCTCAGCTCCCTTCCGGGAGGGTAAAAGCTGACGATCACGACCATCAAGTGATCCTGACCGACCCGGTGAATTACACACACACACACACACAAGCACGCATCTAACCACACTACTGATCATTTAACAACACAAACACGGATCTGACGACACAAATACCTGCTCATACCACCACCACACATCAAACCACACAAACAAGCATCTAACGACATTACATACCAGCTCACAACACACACACACACACACACACACACACACATCTAACTACACAACTGTTTTTGTTGGGCTGGAGTGTGAACACTTGCTGTTGCTCAGTGGAAGTAAATATCACTCGATCAAGTAACATCTTTTCAACCAGGTGATCGGTAGTTTTACCATTCGCATTTTTTCCAGAGGTAAATAGTTTCTGGAGAGTGTATTTTGTATCTCGTATTGAATTCCATCCTATGCTGTATTATTAATAAAAACTATGAGGGAGGGACATTCTTGAAAGTTGCCGGATATTATTTTCAAAAGCATCGTCCAATGTTTCAAAATGCGAAGACGGAAGTGCCATATATTTCTTTGATAGACTGGACATGTCATGTAGATTTTCTTTATTTCTTTAACTGATTCGGTGTTATAACAAAGTACAGAATATGTGAAGTATATACACAAGTAATCCGTGAAGCATGTTTAAATAGACCCGCGGTGGCAATATGAGTCGCTGCGCCGCGCATGCCCAACAGATCAAGAGTACCAATATTTCGGATGATTATTTATTGCTTCAGTTGTACTCCAGCAGATTAGTCGCATAGGTATGAAGAAATTATACAACTGTATGTTATTACACCCAATGTGTAGTAATTAAGTAGTACTAGGCGTGACTGATTTATGTACGCGTAGAAAGTTTACGGTGTGGTTTTTGACGGCCTGGCACGGGATGGTTGTCACCCCTGCTTTTCCCATCTTCGGCAGGATCTCACGGCACGCTGGCACGTAGCTGCTGAGTGCTGCTGCAGTTCAGTGCTGTGGGGCGTGGTGGCAAGGGGGGTGTCGTGCGGTTTTTTTTTTTTTTTTTTTTTTTTTTTTCGTGTGTGTTCCCGTGATCTTCGAAACTACGAGTGACTAATGTTGGTGGCCTTGTGGTGGTGTCCGTCTCGAGGTGTACAGGAGGCAGGTGGAGGCTGGGTCAAACGAAGGGTCAGGTGGTAGACTGATTGGCTTCCCCCTACGCCATCTGCAAGGAAGGTCAGCCATTTTTATCATTCGTCAATGTTCTGGGTGGCATTGGAGACGTTGCAGCACTTGTTTATTGATGATTCATTTTGCGTATTTCACGTAAGCGTCCTGTTTTATGCCAGTTATGTAGTTTGAATATGGATATACTTTACATTGATAACAGGATATTGGTATGTAATGAGCAGAGTAAATAATAAAGGAAGTTGGAAAGTTTGCCGTCTTTTGGGACACCGATTATCCAGTTATTGAGAGCGTCTTTTGCGATAATGGTAAATGTACAGGTTAATCAGCAGAGAAACCTTAACAGTTCTCTTACAGTATTGTTAGTTTGCTCAGTATTTTTTTATTTATGGTGGTAAAGGGCTACTTTGTGGTGAGTTTGTTTCCCGATTGTTTTAATTATCCATGTTTTGCTTCCCCGACGCGTGGTGTTTCCTGGGCGTAATGGCGGACACACTAAACGCTAAGCAACTGTACCGAGATAAGTTTGGTTTTCCTTTCGGTGCCTCTGGTTATTACCGTTGGATAAGTTAGGATAGATTGGGTTTGGATATGTTAAGTAAGGTTATGATAGAGGGTAAGTTTTTACAAGTGGACAATACACCCCCCAGGTAGTGCAATATATTTTTCTGGTAGTATTTGATGCGATTCGAATGTTTTTGACTTTCATTTTTGTCGGATATGCCTCATTTCCCCTCTTGTCCAATCATGAACTTTGGACAAGTAGGTGAGATCAAGCATTTTTCGAAAAATGAAGTAAAAAAACAACTCAAATCGCATCAAAAACACCAGAAAAATATACTGTACCACCGGGTAACAACGGAACAGACAAAACCTAACCAAACAAACGTAACGTAACCACACCAAACTCAGTAAACCTAACCAAATGCAACCCAGCATACCTAACCTATCCTAGGGGAATACGTTACGTTACCTCGCCAAACACAGTAAACCTAACCCAACATACCTAACCTATCCTAGGGGAATACGTTACGTTGCCTCACCAAACACAGTAAACCTAACCAAACCTACCCCAACACACCTGTCCTAGGGGAATAGGAAACGTAACCTCACCAAACATACTAAACCTAACCAAACCTACCCAACACACCTAACCTATCTTAGGGGAATGCTTACCCTTGAGATACGATTGTCCAGGACGAGGGTCGTCTGGCAATAACGTCGTGGTTCCAGAACCTTAGAATCCAGTGGTTTATGAACAGTATAATTTGCCAAGCCAGAAGGTGTGTGTTATCCAGAAAAGTTCCTTTTGTAGTCAGAAACACGAAAATTATACTGTACCCGTTTTTTGGTTTTTGTGTACATTTTGTACCGACCACAGTACCACTGATGTCTGTCTTTTCTAAATTTCTAAATGGGCAATAAACTTCAGAAGGTAATACACGTCTTCTAAAAAACTCAATAGCCTCTTCAGGTTCTGAGTGGAAACACTTAATCACCCGTAAATAATCAGTATCACACCCGGGACACACAGCACGTCTTTCTTCTTCAGAGGCCATAGCGAGAAGGATTTGAATTTACCATCCAGATTGAATCAAAGAGCGCGATTCAGATCCATTGGCCGATTTCCATCAGGTGACCTAAAGTAGGCCTATGAGTGGGTGATACAGATCTACGAGACGCATGCACAGTCGAAGGGAAGAGAAACACACGTACGAACGCACGCATTTTCTACCCGGAGTGGCCGAGTGAAGATCGAAGGTAGTTTTTTTTGGGGGGGAAATTTTAAATTAAATTAATTATCTTTGAAAATATCAGTTTCCGAATGGGGTAATGGGGGTTCATTGTGATCGTTAATGATGCTAAAATTCCAAAACTGCATATTATCCACTTGTAAAATAATTACTGTTGCAATAGCTGTAAAAATAAATTTCAGTTGATTAGAGTACATTTTAGAAAGTCTGCCATTACGCCTGAAAAGCCAACACGAGTGAATCGGAATGAGCATTGACAAAACAACAGGGAAACAAAATCAACAGTAAATCATTTACTATCATAAAAGTCATTAGAAAAATACAGAAAACAACCTGGGAGAGGAGGAAGGGAATCGGTAAGGTATTTCTGCGGCCTAAACCGTGTGTTTACTGTTATGTTTTATAAACACTTTCTTTACTGTGTCAAGCATTATTTTGTAGCTAATCCGTAAGGAGACATAGGACCACATTTAAGAGATTAACTTTTTTTCCTTGGTGGTAGGTGGGGACGCTCACCATCCACTCGATGTAGTGCCGCTGTCGGGTGTCTGCCCTTTCCTCTCCTCCGTCCTTCTTTCCTTCCATCCTCTTCTGTCTTCCTTTACTTCATTCTTTCCTTGTCCTTCTGCCAATAGGTAACTTTACAATTCGTCTTCTGTCTTTCCTTCATTTTTTCCTCTTCTGCCTGTGGATGACTCTACACTGAGTGACAAGCCAAATGGTTTCCTGTACACCAGGAAACTACTACGCTGGGTGGTAACCAAATTATGGCGCCTGGTGGTTTAGTGAGTAACTATTGCGCTCCAATCGGATTGAGCCGGTGAAGGTTTATATCCAAGGGGTGGTTGGGGTTGATTGCTCATGTACGGTAATGCCACTCAGGGATGAGAGGCTGGTCACTCTCATCTTAAATGTGGGGATCAACTCCTTAGCCTCGGACTCCTACGCTCCTCATGGGGCAATGTAGGATTGGATGATGGATGGATGAACCGAGTCAGTGACAAATATGTGCAAAAGTGCTTTTTCAAGTACGATGGGGATCCATCAGTAAACATAAGAGATAGGTCAGGTTAGGGTAGGATAAGTAAGATTGGGTTTTTACTCTAATTTAGGGTAAGTTTTTTTTATGGTAATTTCGTTAAAAAATGACGTTCTAAGATGTCGCCCGTCTGCACTCGCCCGATAAGATGGCGTCCGTCTGGCTTCGGCATCCGGGCATCGTTAGGGACTAAACAACCTGCTTTAAAAACTCTTCACCATTTTTAAAAGAATTAAAATGTAAAAACTTGAAAACGCAGTCATAAAATACTCAAAGAATCCCATGGAAAACTATGGTAAAGAAGGTGGTCGTATGTACCCTTACGGATTAACATTGTGTAACCGTGATAAATAGCTGGACGTTAAGTGCAGTGAAGAATTTTTAATAACCCTTCTTTAACAAATGAACTGCATCCCCTACAAGTAAGAAGGAATGTTGCCTCCCTTGCATTATTTTACAGATACCTCTCCACACCTTCCGTCCTACACGGTCATCTGGTAGCGCTCTTGACTGTCACATTGTCATATTGCAGAACTTGTGCCTATCAAAATTCATTTATTCCCCGAACTGCATATCTTTGGAATTCCTTTCCCCTGAATGTTCCCCCCCCCCCCCAAACATCAGCCTACAGCAGTTCAAGTCCAACTGTTACAGTTTAATGAATGAAGGACGCCTGTAATCTGGTGTAGCTGTGGGTTTTATTTTATTTGATTTTTATTCCTCTGTTCACTAAAAAAATAAAAAAAAAGTACACCAATCATTATTATTATCGTTATCCAGCCACAGGGTGACTCATATTGAGGGGTTTTGATTCTCTCTCTCTCTGTCTCTCTCTCTCTCTCTCTCTCTCTCTCTCTCTCTCTCTCTCTCTCTCTCTCTCTCTCTCTCTCTCTCCATGCCTCGGTTCCGTACACGTCTTCTTTCTACATCATCTTTTTCAACAGCTAACATTATAACACCTTTTTCACCCAGCCTTTACACCTGTACACCAAAACCTTAATCTCTCTTTCTCTCTCTCTCTCTCTCTCTCTCTCTCTCTCTCTCTCTCTCTCTCTCTTTCTCTCTCCATGCCTCAGTTCCGTGCACGTCTTCTTTTTACATGGTCTTTTTTTCTACAGCTAACATTATAACACCTTTTCCCACACTTTTATCACCCAGCCTTTACACCTGTACACCAAAACCTTCCCACACCAAGACTTTTTCCTTTTTTCTTTTCACAAGTTATACATCTTCCTTCCCACGCCTGAGTTATCCACACGTTATTCTTTCCCACACCTCATACACCTACACCTCCCCACACCTACATATTATTTTTACACGTAATACACATCGGCCCTTCCCACACCCCGTTGTTTTCATGGTACTCGTTTTACACACATCATTTACACACAGATCTTTATGCTTCATTTTTCACACTTTTTCTTCATCCATTTATTTATTTTTTCACTTTATGCATCTCTCCTGAACACCCTCTTTTCGCACCAATTTTACACACTTAACATTCACACTTTTTCCCATAGACTAACTTTTTTGCCACACTTCCGGTACCCTTTTTCTACACCTTAAATACTTACACCTCCACACTTAGGATCGATTTTATTCCCTGCACTTTTTGGTCATTTCAGTTCTTCCTGTTTTAACACCTGCTTTTACACATCTCCCCCCCCCTTTTCCCCCACAATAATACATCTAACATCTACCTCTTCCCTTAGTTTTTGTTTACAGTACACCTACACACCTCCTCTGTGAAAGCTTCTTGTTTTCCACACATCAAACTCCTGTCCCTTCCAACATTTTTTAACCCACTCCCCTCACATTCATGTCTCATTTTTTTTTTTTTTTTTTTTTCCCGTGCCCTTAACATGGCTCTATCCACACCTCTGTTTTCCATTCATTATCACCACACCACCTTTTCTCACAAACTACACAGCTTACACCTCTCCTCCTAAACACCACCATACTCCCCTTCCCACAATATATACACAACACTATTCCCGGAAAGAAAGTATCAGGAAAAAAAGTAACAGTAAAAAACGTAAGGGAAAGAGCTAATCTAACCTAATCTAACCTAACCTAACCTGACCTAATCTAACCTAACCTAACCTAACCTGACCTAACCTAGGAAAAGATGTTACTTTTTGACTGTTACTTTTTTTCCTGATACATTCTTTCCAATTCCCACACAACACTTCACCACACCCATACATTCAAACGCCTTCACGGCAAAACCCTTTTCTTTCATTTTCCACCATCACCCCCAAACCACCTTTAATTGCTTTGTCTACAGCCCAGCCATCGTACTTATGTGCTCTCTCTCTCTCTCTCTCTCTCTCTCTCTCTCTCTCTCTCTCTCTCTTTCAACTCCGTTAATTTTCTGTGATCTTTGAAACCCCTCAGTCCAATCAGCCCTTCCAAATCATAGTAAAATTGACGAGGAATAGTAAAAATATAATGTAAGAACAATCATCTGCTGGAAATAGATTATAAGATAACCTTGAACTATGACGTAACGACTCTACTGTAACTTGACCTAGACGTCAGTGTATACAACCTACAAAAGATTAGGCGAGTCGATCAAGGCCTTCCTTAGTTAATAGTAGCCACAACAGACAGACACACGATCACGTATATGGAGACGACTTAAGTAATTACCAGCCCATTATGCTGGTGATTAAAAGGGGTTGTTATGATGCATGAGTTAAAAGTGTTTAACCTCTTAACCCGTCACGTCCCGAGCTATTTCGCACCTCCGACACCCCCCAGTCCCGAGGTATTTTCGAAAAAAAAAAAAAATTTAGGCTAAAACCTCCGCTTTTGGTGAGAAACATCGAAATTTCTTAGAGAAACCGCTCACCTGAGGTTTAAAATACTCGATCCAGGTAGCAGTACCTCCTTACCTGACTGGGTTTTCTAACAGGCTGGCACCAAAGAAAACGAGTTCTATGGGAGGGTAACTATTTCACACCACTCATAAATGGTATTTATTTATTAACTTGGTATGAATTTATATGTAGTACAAGAGTATATTGGTTTTCAAACAGTAATATAGGTATTATAAGCATTGTTTCACTCACCAACTCATCACCATACCTGACCTTCTTTTGCCACATTACTTGATCATCATTTCACACTGTTTCTCTAATGCTATGTAAACTTTGTCCTCCACATTGTCATCGATTGGGGAATCACTCTGGCCCTGAATGTCTTTATTGGCCAGGTCACAGGTAACAGGTGAGTTGCGGAGACAATGGAGTGTGGGGTGGGGGGGGGAGGTTATGCGGTGTAAGGCATTGTCCTTGGTTGGCATCTTGTAGAAGAATAGAGGAAGGTGTCCCGTGTATACGTACGAAAAATCACTCGAAAATTGAAAATTGTGCAAATTAGGGACCTTGCAATTGCACGACATACCAGTACGTCGTCGGGACTGGCAAATGCAAAATGTTGCAACGTATCCATACGTCGACGGGACGTCTCGGGTTAACCTTTACGATAGTCTCTCTCTTTCTCTGTAGATATATATATGTATAGGCCTATATATATATATATATATATATATATATATATATATATATTATATATAACATATATTATATATAATATATATATATACAAATATATATATTATATATAATATATATATATACATATATATATTATATATAATATATATATATTATATATAATATATATAATATATATATTATATATAATATATATATAATATATATATTATATATAATATATATTATATATAATATATATATAATATATATATATATATATATATTATATAAAATATATATACATATATATATTATATATAATATATATACATATATATATTATATATAATATACATATATATATATTATATATAATATATATACATATATTATATATTATATATATATATATATTATATATTATATATATATATGTATATACCGGTATATATATATATATATATATATATATATATATATATATATATATATATATATATATATATATTTTACAACATTAATTACACCGCTTCCCGTCCGATCAGCAAAGTTAAGCAACGTTGGGTCTGGTTAGCACTTGGATGGGTGACCGCCTGGGAACACCAGATGCTGTTGGCATCCCTACGTGTCAAGTGGGGTTGGTGGAGGATTAGTGCCCCTCCCTGTAAAACAATTAACTCTAAGCCCATGGCCACCCTGTTTGGGATACATGGCGTCTGGGAATGGAAAATGTATATATTATATGTATATTATATATATATAATTATATGTATATTATATATATATAATTATATGTATATTATATATATATATATGTATATTATATTTAATAAATAATATATACATTATATATATATATATATATATATATATATATATATATATATATATATGTATGTTTCCTGTACACTAGGAAACCATTTACTACGCTGGGTGGTAACCATATAACCAAATTTTGGCTCCTGGTGGTTTAGTGGGTAATAAAGGTTCTCCAATCGGATTGAGCTTGTGAAGGTTTATATCCAAAGGGTGTTGGGGTTTATTGCTCACGTAATACCACTTAGGGATGAGTGAGGCTGGTCACTCATCTTAAATGCCAGGACCAAGTTTCCTAGCCCCGGGCTCCTACGCTCCTCATGGGGCAACGTAGGATTAGATTATGGATTGGTGGAGTCCACACAACACCACACCGCACCACAACACAACACCAAAGGATTACAGTACCTACCACACCACGCCACACCACACTGCACCGCACCAACCACACCACACCACACCTAACACAAAAGGATTACGCTACCTTCCCCACCACACCACACTACACTGCATCACACCATACACCACACCACACCACACCTAACACTAAAGGATTACAATACCTTCCCCTCCACACCACACTGCACCGCACCACACCACACCAAACTTAACACTAAAGGATTACACTACCTTCCCCTCCACACCACACCACACCACACGTAACACTGAAGGATTACACTACCTTCCCCTCCACACCACACTGCACCGCACCACGCCTAACACTAAAGGATTACACTACCTTCCCCACCACACTACAGCACACCTAACATTAAAGGATTACACCACCTTCCCCTCCACACCACACTGCACCGCACCACACCACACCACACCACACCTAACACTAAAGGATTACACTACCTTCCCCTCCACACCGCACTGCACCGCACCACACCACACCACACTACACTGCACCGCACCGCACCACACCACACCACATCACACCACACCTAACACTAAAGGATTACACTACCTTACCCTCCACCGCACCACACCTACCGGTAACATTAAAGGATTACACTACCTTCCCCTCCACACCGCACCACACCTGACACTAATATAAAGGATTACACTACGTTCTCCTTCACACACCGCACCACACATGACACTAAAGGATTACAGTACCTTCCACTCCACACCACACTGCACCGCACCGCACCGCACCGCACCACACCACACCTGACATTAAAGGATTACGGTACACTACCTTCCCCTCCACACCGCACCACACCACGCCTAACACTATAGGATTATACTACCTTTCCCTCCACGCCACTCATCGTTACACAACACCACTCCACACCACACCACATTAAATAAAACTGGCCCCACCACACCACAACCCACCACAACACCACGCTTTAGACCACACCATTCCATACAGCAGCCTTATATACCCCCATTCTTTATAATAGTACATCTCACAACGCATCACAGCATGGCACACCACATACCACACCACATCTCACCAGCCCACCACATAACACCACACCATACAAGATTTCATTAGTATACCCCACCCCACCGGAACTCACTGCACCACATCTCTCCAGCCTCCAGCCCAAGTCCCAGCAGCCACCCCTCTCCGCATTCAACAACGGCCAAATTCCATTCCAACCACGCCCAAATCCCCCCAAACCCCCGTTCATCTTAGATCCCACGCCTAAATCCCATTCCCAAACACGCCCAAATCCCACTCAGCCCTACCTGAATCCTGTCTAGTCCTCATCCAGCCTCCCAGCCACGCCCAGATCCCACGCGCAATTACCAAGCAAAACCATGGCTAAATCCCATACCTCGCCCCATCCAAATCCCTTGCCCCACCCACCCAAATCCCTCGCCCCGCCCTGCCCAAATCCATCGCCACACCCCACCCAAATCCATCGCCACGCCCCACACAAATCCATCGCCCCGCCCCACCCAAATCCATCGCCCCGCCCCACCCAAATCCATCGCCACGCCTCACCCAAATCCATCGCCACGCCTCATCTAAATTCATCGCGCCGCACTACACAAATCCCTCGCCCTGCCCCATCCAAATCCCTCGCCCAAGCCCCATCCAAATCTTGCTCCGCCCAACCCAAATCCCTTACCCTGCCCCACCCAAATCCCTTGCCCTGCCCCATCCAAATCCCTTGCCCCGCCCCACCCAAACCCCTTGCCCCACCCCACCCAAATCCAACGCCTCACCCCACTCAAATCCATTGCCTCGCCGCACCCAAATCCATCGCTTCGCCCCACCCAAATCCATCGCCTCGCCCCACCCAAATCCATCGCCTCGCCCCACCCAAAGCCCTCACCCCACCCCACACAAATCCCTTGCCCCGCCCCTCACAAATCCCTCGCCCCGCCCCACACAATCCAAATCCCTCACCTCGCCTCACTTAAATCCCTCGCCCCGCCCCACCCAAATCCCTCGCTCCGCCTCACCTAAATCCCTTGCCCTGACCCACCCAAATCCCTCGCTCCGCCTCACCCAAATCCCTTGCCCTGACCCACCCAAATCCTTTGCCCCGCCTCACCCAAATTCCCCTCCCCGCCCCACCCAGATCTCACACCCAGCCACAAGCTCAGCCACATTCAACTCTCACGCCCAGCCAGAGCCAAATCCTACACCTAGACACGCCCAATTCCAACCAGTTCTAGCTACGCCCATATCCCACGTCCAGCCACACTCAAATCCCATCCTGTTCTAGCCATACCAGTATCCCACATCCAGCCACGCCCAATCCCAAATAGTCCTAGCCACACCAATATCCCACGTCTAATGTCGCCCCAAATCCCAACCATGTCTAGCCACACCAATATCCCACGTCCGACCATCCCCAAATTCCAACCAGTCCTCTGAACCCGTCCGACCCCGGCCGGCTGCGTGTTTTTATCTGCAGATGTAAAGTGGCATTAGCTTTGAGATAATTAGCCACTGGGAAATGCAACAGTGCAGTGCTGATGACATCATTGCATACCGGGTACTCTGGAATAAATGAGTTGCCACTAGGCTAATATTATTTCTGTGAGCACACACATACAGTGTATTTTCTGAGTGAATGGTTGAATTAGGGAGTGAATGAAGAATGTGAGGTACATGTTTACAGTAAGGCAAGTCTCTTGGTACAGGGAATTAATTTGAACTTTCTTCCTCTACTAACTTACCTTACCGAAGTGCCGGTCATGTGACGTTAGCGGCCATGGAGCGCCATCTTCCTCCAGCCTCAGCTGTCCTGATTAACTACACATTGCTGATTCTTCCTTGTAAATTGCTTCTTTTACAATCCATATACTTTAATCGTTGTCTTCTTCTTGCTCTTCTTCCCTCTATTCTTCCAAGTAAACAGTCATTTTCAAGTTCTTTTACTCTTATAACATGACCCAAAAATTCCATGTCATTTCTTTGTAGTCCTCATCATTTCTCTTTCCACTCCTGCCCTTCTCAGAACTTCTTCATTTGTTACTTTTTCTATCTGTGATATTCGCAACATTTATCTCAAAAACCATACCTCAGCTGCTTGTAATCTCTCATTTTCTTCTTTACTGTCCACGTATCGCACCCGTATAATAGCTTTGACCAAACAAAACATTTCAACACTCTTATTCGTGTCCTCATATCCATATTTGTTAAATTTTTTCTCATTCGTCCGAAAGCTCCTTTAGCAGTACAATTTCCTTCTCACTTCCTCTGTCATCTGATATAACAGCACCCAAGAATTCGAAACTTCTCACCTGCTGTATACAGCTTTCGTGGATATTAAGTGGGATATTCATCGCTTCTCTCCGCTTTGTTAGTACCGTACCATCGCCTTTGTTTTCCAGATGTCAATCTTCATCCCTTTCTGTTGACATGCTTCCACTAATCTATCCACCAGTTCTTGCAGTTTTTCTTCTGGATCCGCTACCAGTACCGTGTCATCAGCATACCTCAGATTATTTATGTTCTTATCACCAACCTTGACCCCTTCCAATTCCTTCAATTCGTCCATTACAACTTGTCCGTATAAAGAAAACAAGTCTGGCGACAGAACACATCCCTGTCGTACTCCTCTTTTTATAGTCACCCACTCCGTCTTCTCGCCGACTCTAACAGCAGCATTTTTTTTTTTTTTTTTTTTTTTTGACATTTACAATGATTCTTATATCCTTATTATCTACCCCAACCATTCGCAACATTCTCACCATCTCTTAACGCCTCACTGTGTCAAAGGCCTTTACAAAATCCACAAAACACAAGTATAAATCCTTCTGTACTTCCAGAGATCTTTCTATCAACATTCGCAATGAAAAATAGCATTTCTAATGCCTTTGCTCCTTCGAAATCCATACTGCTCCATTGCCACATAGCTATTTATGTTTCGTCTTGTTCTTTCCCCCATCACTCTTAACAATACTTTCCCCATTTGACTCATCACACTTAGAGGTCTATGCTCATCACATTCCAGTACGCCATTTTTCTTTGGGATGGCCACAAAAACACTTTCATCGGTTCTGAAATGTATCCAGCATCATATAATCTGTTTGCCAAAGTGGTTATTTTTTCTAATCCAAATTCTCCGGCTGCCTCCATCATCTTGACCACCACTCCATCCTCTCCTGCTTTATTCTTACCCAAACTTCTCATAGCTTTCTGAATTTCCTCTTTTAATAAGACTGGTCCGCTCATTACACCGTCAATCTCGGGCTTGACTCCTCTCTCATCATCATACAGCTCATGAATATATTCCTCCCATCTCTTTAATACATCTTGTTTATCCATTAAAATGTTTCCATTTTTATCTTTTATTACTGAACTTCTAGCATTTCTTTTTCTTCCACTTACCTCTTCAGTAACTTTATACATCTTCCTAGTGTTAGTTCTCAGTAATATTTCCACTTGTTGGCATTTTTCATTCAACCATTCCTCTTTCTTTTCTTTACATTTTCTTTTTATTTCAACATCTAGATCTCTCTATCTCATTTTTTTTTCTCATCTTTCTTCCATCATTGCTAAAATGTCATCAGTTATCCACTGTTGTAGTCTTTCCTGTTCCTTTTCTGGTACGATTTCCTCCACTGCCTGCAAAATAGCCGTCTGCAAGTGCTTCCACTCCTGTTCAATCCCACCGTCATTCTGCTCTTCGCTTAGTATATCATACCCATTTCTCAACTCGAGTTGAAAGTCATTACTTCTCTCCTTCATTCCAAGATGTATTGCCATCCAGTTACTGAATCAACAAGTTGTATTGTCATACCACTGTACCCAACCAATGATTTTCTTAACCAGTCAGACATGGGGCTGAAGCCACCTCTTTGGCTTCGAAGCTGAAGCCCTTCGAAAGTTATGAAGCCGAAGCCGGCGCCCTTGAAAAATCGTGAAGCCGAAGCCAGGTAAACATTCACGGAGACAGATCTTAAGCTGTTTCAATTTTATGAAACCAGTAATCAGCTTCGTGTCACAGTATGCCAGTTGTAACCAGCCAGTAAGAAAATCAGAACTTCAAACGTAGTGAGTCCTTGCAAGTGAGTGAGTGCATAATACCTTGCATCTTACCTAGGGGCAAATAGGTACAGTACCATTATCTCTTACATACAAATGTTGACCCTAGGAATCGTCAGTCTGGAAATAAAGGATTCTGTATATAATATTTGATATTTTTATTAAGCTGAAGTGGATGCAAAGGAAAGGACTTGAAAATATGAAAATCAGGCAGTTTTTATGCATATTCTGTTCCTGTAACAAATTTTCTGGGTCTGGTGCTTTAGCTAGCGATTGGGGATGAAGCCAGGCCCTTGGCTTCGAAGCTGAAGCCGAAGCCGCGACCTAAAAACAATGGCTTCATGAAGCCGAAGCCACGACCTAAAAACAATGGCTTCATGAAGCGAAGCCGCGACCTAAAAACCATGGGTTCATGAAGCCGAAGCCGCAACCAAACACCATGACTTCATGAAGCCGAAGCCGCGACCAAAAACCATGGCTTCATGATGCCCAAGCC
Organism: Coenobita brevimanus; assembly: GCF_032717465.1. Lineage (NCBI taxonomy): Eukaryota > Metazoa > Arthropoda > Malacostraca > Decapoda > Coenobitidae > Coenobita > Coenobita brevimanus. The sequence continues at coordinate 18,425,682 of NC_137040.1, read as the reverse complement.
GCGACCTAAAAACCATGGCTTCATGAAGCCTGAGCCGCGACCAGAAACCATGGCTTCATGATGCCCAAGCCGCGACCTAAAAACAATGGCTTCATGAAGCCTGAGCCGCGACCAGAAACCATGGCTTCATGATGCCCAAGCCACGACTTAAAAACCATGGCTTCATGAAGCCTGAGCCGCGACCAAAAACCATGGCTCCATGAAGCCAAACCAAGACCTAAAAACCATGGCTTCATGAAGCCTAAGCCGGCTTGGGCTCCATGTCTGACCCGTCTGTATAATGTTATAAGCGTGATACTGCCCCATATAAAGACCTGGCTTAATTTCAGCTTACCCAGGCGTGACCGATTAATACACGTTACTTCAACTAGGAAATTCTGGGTGATGCTGATGACTTGGGCTGCTTGAGCTGTCCAACCCCTTCCCCCATCTCCTCAACCCCCCCCCCCACCTCCCAAAAAAGAATTATAGTTGACATGCTTTTATTGTAAAACACACACACACACACACACACACACACACATATATATATATATATATATATATATATATATATATATATATATATATTGTTACGGAACAGCGAAAGATAATGTACATTTTAAGTGAGAATACTAAAAATCACTACTGTCTCGTAAAGTTTCAGGTTCAAAACAAAAGAGATAAAATTACAAGTTAAAGTTTAATGCACAAACTAACAACAAAACATTCAGGACTCATAAGGATAATGTAATGGCAAAAACAGGTTAAATATATGGTTAACTGCAATAGCCTCTATTAACACGAAATTAGCAAGAGTAAATTGATCTAAGTCAGCCCTGATAAAATGAAAATACACTGGGTAATGCTCAGTTAATGCAAGATAAATTATTACAGATACAAAATAATATTAAAACTGGCTGACAAAATGAATCCGACACAAATTACAAAAAAACCTTACTAGGCCTAAGAATTAACCTTACGCTACACAGTACAAGGAAAAATGCAACAACAGTTATACTCAAATTACACCGCTGCTAGATGGTTGGAGACTTCCTGAGCACTCACAACAATAACTGTACAGGGGAGGACAGAGATGTGAACAAAATGAGGAGTAGATCTAAGTGGCAATGATGCAGAGACTGAGCTCATTATATAGGGGCCAGCAGAGCTTGATACAACTTGTAAGAAGGACGCGCAAATGAAGCCATGGGGACAAAGAGTTGACAATCCCGCTCTGAACAACAGAAAGAACGACTTACTCTACTATAACGGTAGAAGGGGGGACTGAGGCAGAACACGCTCGTGATCAAACATGCAGCATACTGTGCATTAAAATTACACAAAGGATGATGAAATCATAGGCTATGTAACACCTCCCCACAAAGAAAAAAATTTACAAAGGAAATTTCTTATTACTCTAAAACAATCTGTCTAAAGTCTAGATAAGCAATCTGCAATAACATTTTCTTTCCCCTTGACATGTTGTATGTCTAATGAATACTCCTGAAGAAGTAGACTCCATCTTGTCAATCTCTGATTTTTATCTTTAAACTTACTAAGGAATTTCAGTGGGTTATGATCGGTATAAATGACTATGGGATCAAAACCAGAACACAAATAAAATGAAAAATGCTGTAAACCCAAAATCAAGGCCAAAAGCTCTTTCTCAATAGTTGAGTAGTTCTTTTGAGGTGGAGTGAACTTCTTACTGTAATAAGATACAGGGTGTTCAATACCCTGATCATCCTCTTGCAGCAAAACAGCCCCAGCTCCTGTATCACTTGCATCAACAGACATCTTAAAAGGCTTAGCAAAATTTGGAGTAGCGAGCACTGGCTGACTTAATAGGATAGCTTTAAGTTTGTTGAAAGAGGATTCACAGTTATCGGTCCAGACAAATTCAACTCCCTTTTTCAGTAGGTCTGTAAGTGGTGATACAAGAATTGAAAAGTTAAGAACAAATCTCCTGTAATAACCTACCATTCCCAAAAATCTTTGTAGCTCTTTCCTACTTTTAGGTCTGGGAAGATCACTTATAACCTGAACCTTAGCTCCTGGTGGTGCAACATGTCCATCACCAATTACATACCCAAGGTACTGAACTTTAGCTTGACCAAACTCACACTTTGATAAATTAGCTACAAGATTAGCATGAACCAAACGCTCAAGAAATTTACTGACATGGCATAGGTGATCTTTCCAGTTGTTACTGAAGATTAATACATCATCAGTATAAACAACACACCCTGCCAAACCCTCTGTTACAACATTCATGAGCTTCTGAAAAGTGGCTGGTGCATTCTTCATACCATATGGCATTACGGAACATGCAAAAGTCTTTCCTAGTGTTACAAAACATGAGATCTCCCTAGCACGTTCAGTCATAGGTACTAGCCAGTATCCCTTTAACAAATCAAACTTACTTATGTACCTAGCCTTTCCGATCTTGTCTATGCAATCTTCCACACGAGGGAGAGGGTAAGTGTCTGTTTTGGTTATCCGATTAACACGTCTGTAGTCGATGCAAAGCCGCTGTGACCCACCTGGCTTAGGGACTAGAGTGACAGGAGAACTCCACTCGCTCTGACAGGGCTCAATCATCTTGTGGTCCAACAGGTAGCCAAGCTCCTTCTGGATGAGAGGAACTTTCACTGGGTTCACACGGTAAGGAGGCAATTTAATTGGCTTTGCGTCACCAACATCGACATCATGCATCAACACAGTAGTTCTTCCTGGAGTGGCACGGAACACTTGCGGGTACTCCTGCAGTAATGCCGAAAACTCCTGCCTTTCCTCGGGAGGTAGGTGAGAAAGCTTAGTCTGGAGATCATTCATGATATCAGGATTCTTCCCCAAACTATCACTCAGGCTCATACTGCATGGGAGAGCTTCACTTGCAGACTCGGGTGGAACAGCTACAGTGCAGACTGGATTATTTTCGTACCGCCTGTGATATAACTTTAGCATGTTGATGTGACATAGTTCCTTGTTCTTTCTACGATCTGGTGTGGCGATGACATAGTTGACATCACTGAGTTTCTTCTCCACGAAATAAGGACCACTAAACTTGGCTTGAAGAGGTTGCCCATGCACTGGTAGCAGAATCAAAACCTGATCTCCTGGCTGAAAGTGGCGTAACCTGGACTTCTTATCATACCAAGTTTTCATCTTCTCCTGAGCAGCTCCTAAATTCTCTCTCGCCAGCTGTAAAGCAGTGGACAGCCGTTCTTTGAACTTCATCACATACTCCAGCAGGTTGACGTCATCTTCCTCCGACAGCCAGCATTCCTTGAGTAGCTTAAGGGGTCCTCTTACTTCATGGCCAAACAGTAGTTCAAAAGGTGAGAAGCCCAGTGATTCATTTGGAGATTCTCTTGCGGCAAACACAACGAATGGAAGACCTTTATCCCAGTCTTTCTGATGTTCCAAACAGTATTTCTTGAGCATCGATTTGAGTGTTTGATGATATCTCTCCAACGCTCCTTGGGTCTGGGATGGTTAGCTGAAGACGTGATCTGGGTGATGCCCAACTCTTTCAGAGACTGCTTGAAAACATTTGACATGAAATTACTTCCCCGGTCAGACTGTACCTCCTTGGGCAGACCAAACTTTGTGAAGAACCCTAGCATTTCCTTAACCACGTTCTTTGCTGAGATATTTCTAAGTGGAATGGCTTCAGGATAACGAGTAGCCATATCAATCAGGGTCAACACATAAGAAAATCCTGAAGAAGTCTTAGGAAGAGGGCCCACAATATCCACCAACACACGGGTGAAAGGCGCCTCAAAAGGAGGAATGGGAACTAGAGGTGCAACCTTTTCGGTCTGATTACACTTCCCCACAACTTGACAGGTGTGACAAGACTTACAATACCAGGAAACATCCCTGAAGATACCTGGCCAGTAGAAATGTTTCAAAATGCGTGCCACAGTCTTCCTCACTCCAAGGTGTCCTGCCAAACTGGAATCATGAGCTACTCTAATGATATCCTGCCTACAAACACGAGGGATGACAACTTGATGTACAACCTCCCATTCACAGTCGGCTGATGCTGTTTGGGGTCTCCACTTCCTCATAAGTACTCCTGACTTTACATAATAACAAGTAGAAGCACCGGCTGACTCTTCCTCACTGCAAGCAGAGTTAGCTAGACCTTTCAACTCAGGGTCAGCAACCTGCAACTCAACCAACTCTTGACGAGACAAATTATCAACACTACGGGGTACTGCCTCATCTGGTGAGTGGTCCAAATTAGCAAGAAAAGTGTCAGCTAGGATAACATCATCATCATCATTATCCTCTAAGTCACTAAGCCCTAGTGACAGCACATGCAGGGAACACATCAGGGACACCACAATCCTGGGCCGCAGCCACTGGCTCACTAGACAACTGAGGAGCTGGACACACTTGACTTCCACCAATATCATTTCCAAGTAAGAAAGTTACACCTGACATTGGGAGTGTCTCAACCAACCCAACCATAACAGAACCATTAACAAAACCAGACTCTAAATTCACTCTGCACAGAGGGACAGAGAAGTAATTATTCCCTACACCTTGTAAGATTACAGTTTCATCAGAGGAATTAACATTAGAGCCTAGAACACTGGTCAGCATAAGGGATTGGCAAGCACCTGTATCACGATATATTTTAACTGATTTCCTGTCATTACTGTCCAGAGGACTGACAAAACCATCAGACAGGAAATTAGCTCATGATCTCTTGAGAGTGTCACCCACGTTACTGCTCAAAAGAGGAGCTCCATCATGAGAATTTAAGTTACCCCTCAAAGCAGGTTTAGTTAACTCAGTTAAAGAATTCTGGGAACTCTCAAGAGTGGACACTAGACCAATTGACTGAATATTTAAAGACTCCTTTTTGTTCACATCACGCTGGCTCCTGAAACATTTCTCCGTAGTATGACCAAGCTTACTACAATAAGTACATTTACTTTTCTGAAATCTAGAGGTGGAGCTGGTATTTACTTCCTGAGAAACATCATCCTTATTCTCTTTCCTGTTACCTGTACTCTGAGTAGAGGCAACGTACTTACTCTCAGCTTTCCCTTTTTCTTTAGAATATCTCTTGTGAGTGAGAACATATTCATCAGCTAAAACTGCAGCATCAGACAAATTATCTATTCTTTTCTCATCAAGATATAGGCTTACATCTTTATTAACACACCTCTTGAAGTCCTGCAGCAAAATCATCTGCTTAAATTTACCAAAATCAGAATCCACATTCTTGGAATTTAACCACTGCTCTAACAGATCTTCTTTGATTTTTGCATACTCAACATGGGATTGCTTATCTTGCTTGTAAGTTGTCCTAAATTTTACTCTATAGGCTTCAGGAACAAGCTCATAGGCCTTAAGAATCAAGCTCTTAACTACATCATAATTATCAGATTGATCCTGAGGCAAAGATGCATAAGTTACTTGAGCTTTCCCGGTGAGAACAGTTTGAAGGAGTACTGGCCAATACTTCTTGGGCCAATTAAAACCTGTAGCTACCCTCTCAAACAACTGAAAATACTTTGTTAAATCAGATTCATCAAAAGGAGGGACAAGTTTAACATTTTTAGCCACATCAAAATCATCAGAGCTAGATGATCCAGTTCCACCTTGTTTCATGCGATACTCATGGTCTGCCTGAATCCTGGCAAGTTCAATTTGTGCCTGTATCTGTGCCTCCTGAATACGAGCATTTGCCTGAAATTCAGCCTCCTTAGCTTTTGCCTCCTGCAGGGCTAGCTGTAACTTAGCTAATTCAATCTGCGTTTGCTCATTTGGAGGAGTTACATTAAACAAGCTTTCATTAATCATGTCAACAATTTGATCTTTAGAATGATGAGAGTGAACTGCAATTCCCAATTGTTGAGCAACAAGCTTAAGTTCATTCTTTGTTCTGTTTTCTACATCCAACACTGTTTGCACATTTGACAAAAAATCTTTGGCTTCATCAAGTGTAGTAATAGTAGACATCATGAACAAGTAACAGTCACAAAATATCAAGCAATATCCTTATGATAATATCCTGAATATCCTGATATGAGGTCGCCAAATTTATGTTACGGAACAGCGAAAGATAATGTACACTTTAAGTGAGAATACTAAAAATCACTACTGTCCCGTAAAGTTCCAGGTTCAAAACAAAAGAGTTAGATAAAATTACAAGTTAAAGTTTAATGCACAAACAACAAAACATTCAGGACTCATAAGGATAATGTAATGGCAAAAACAGGTTAAATATATGGTTAACTGCAATAGCCTCTATTAACACGAAATTAGCAAGAGTAAATTTATCTAAGTCAGCCCTGATAAAATGAAAATACACTGGGTAATGCTCAGTTAATGCAAGATAAATTATTACAGATACAAAATAATATTAAAACTGGCTGACAAAATGAATCCCACGCAAATTACAAAAAAACCTTACTAGGCCTAAGAATTAACCTTACGCTACACAGTACAAGGAAAAATGCAACAACAGTTATACTTAAATTACACAGCTGCTAGATGGTTGGAGACTTCCTGAGCACTCACAACAATAACTGTACAGGGGAGGACAGAGATGTGAACAAAATGAGGAGTAGATCTAAGTGGCAATGATGCAGAGACTGAGCTCATTATATAGGGGCCAGCAGAGCTTGATACAACTTGTAAGAAGGACGCGCAAATGAAGCCATGGGGACAAAGAGTTGACAATCCCGCTCTGAACAACAGAAAGAACGACTTTACTATAACGGTAGAAGGGGGGGGGACTGAGGCAGAACACGCTCGTGATAAAACATGCAGCATACTGTGCATTAAAATTACACAAAGGATGATGAAATCATAGGCTATGTAACAATATATATATATACATACACTGTATATTTTCCTAAGTCCCAGTAGGCCTCCTACATATCCACATGTCACCACTTCGGCGCTAACACACCATCCATGTTGAATCCATGCTAGGGCTGTCTCATACAAGACTGGTGTACTGGTATTAGCGGGGGTACTTTTATGACATGTCGGCGGGTCACTGGTAGATCAGAAAAGTCTGCTTTTTATGAAATTCAAATCCTTTAACTGTTCCCAGCCCCAGCTGGGATTCGAACCTGGGTCCATTAGGACTGCAGGCAGCCTCTATACCGATTCAGCCACCGCCATCCGCATACCATAAAGTGGTGATTTTTATACGGTATTAATAACCTGCATAACAGTTGCAGACAGAAGAAAGATACATTGCCAAACTTTTATGTACTGTACTTCATGTATGGATAAATGTTGCACATATTACCTACTGTTCCCCTTATGTATTATGAGTAACAGTATAGTTTGTATTAATTGGCTCCACCTCCACAGGGGATATGTCAATCGAGGATCCACCAGTACCCTACATCCCGCTACAAGTGCTGAAGGTTGTCCCTCCATCAACGTCCATCCAGATGCTGTTGTACAGTCTTCAGCATAAATTCGCTGCAAGTCTACTCGTGTGATGTGAGTCCTTTTGTCTGGCAACAGTGTAAGGGGACTGGTTGCCACAAACTTTTATACGCTTTAAAGACTTGTTTTTAAGAATTGGTACTAAAGACTGCCTAGAATACAATATTCTGTATTCCGTATCTAATTAGTATGAAAAAGTGTAAGAGTTGACAGGGATGTTTTGGAATGATGAGCGTAATACTCTGATATTCCTCTTTATAACCGGGTCTAAGATTCCTTCCCCTCTCCCTCTTACACCTCCTGATGTCTCCCCCACCCCTCCCTCTCCCTCCTACCCCCCACTCACTTTCATACCTCTCCACTTTCTCCTCTCCCACTCTCTCTACCTTCATTCATTTATCCACGGTACTATCTAGATTGTTTACTAAACCCAGTCTGCCCTATTCTCAGTTGCTCGCAGTACTACCAACTAAATCTATTATCAATATTCCTTCCTGTTCAAATCCCATTCTCACTCTCCCCGTCTCCTTCCCACTCCATTTATTCCAGTAGTCTTTTTCTCTTCCCCATGTCACTACCAACAGCCTTGACACGGAAACGTTGAGGTCTGGTTCTCGTAATGTATTCCTTACTGGTGTTTGTTTGAGTAAGCCTGGCAGTCGGTGGCTATTATTTCAGTAGGCGAAATTAAACAAACATAAATGTCCATTCCTCCTATTTCTTGCCCTCTCTCTTCCCTAGGAAAATGTTCCCATTCTCCTCATTTTGTTCACTGATTCATGAAGCAGGATCAGAACCAGTAAGGCTTCGACTTGCTGCATCATGCTTGGAGTATAGTGGGAGAAAAAGACTGTGGCATGGCAAGAATCTCTCGAATGTAGACGAAGAAAAAGGTTATAGGAATAAACATGAAATAGAGAACTTTGCGGTTTATTACGTATGTTAGCGCCGTGGATAATATAAGGTAGACAGGCCAGGGAGAGAGGGGAGTGGAAATAAAGGAAAGAAGGGGGAGGGAGGAAGAGGGGGAAGTTGGAGAGGAACATCGGAAGAAGTACGAAGGCGAGAGCGGGAGTTTCATTATTCACATCATTCTTCTGTCGTCTTTTGCACATTTTTATGCTAATCAGATATAAAGAATACTGCATTCTGGGCAGTTTATAGTACTAATTCATACAAACACGTCTGTAAAGCGTAAAAAAAACTATTTGGCAACTAGTTCTCATAAACTGTTGCCAGACGCCAACAACACAACATACACTCTTTGAGAGTTCTGTGGGAAAGCCCGGTCTCGGCCATGGCCTTCCTAAGGGACTCGGGGCTGTTCGGCCAGACTGCCTAGGGAACAACTACTACTACTACTGTTGCCAGACAAAACGACCCACATCACACGAACAGGCTTGCAGCGAATTTGTGCTGACGATTGTACATCACCAGTTGACACCAGCAGACTATGATAGACATTCACTCATTCCTCCTTCAAGATTATATAATGATTATATGTAACACATGCAACTTGATGGGAATGACTAATTTTGTAAAAGGGGCACGAAAGGTTGACAGACGTTTCCTCTGGTACGATGTATGGATGTCCCTAACATATTACCGTATAATACAGAACACATTATGGCATCTAGTCATAATATACAAGTGTCATATATCCCATTCAGACCTGAAAATATTTTTTCTTCTGATTTTTGTTAAACTTATGTGATACACACCTTTCCTCATGTACACCATATGTATACACCCTTGTTTGTGTACTTTACACATTTCATGAATAATTGACCCTTTAAATCTGTCCCAAATCTGGGACATTCGTGCTTTACCTCTGACAAAAACAAAGCTGTAGCAATATAATAAGGACAACGGATTTATTAATACAAAAGATCCTTCTTTTAGGTAGATTATTGTAGAAAATTAGTACTTACAAACATTGATGAGTGAAAAAAAAGTTAATATTTATTCTAACCATACATATTACATATTACAAAAATATACTTAGTCTTCCAAAAATATCTTGCCTTTAACAGCCCGTGAATCTGTTGTACAACATATACCCGTACATAGGCATTAGTTCTGAACTTAAGAAACTATTCCTATCTTTGGCACCACTGACTTTTGAAGCCATTAATTATACTTACATCACATGGAAAATAACTAGACAATTCTAAAAAAATAAAAATCCTTTTATGTGCACTACTTATGACATAATTGTGCCCCGATCCCCTCTACTCTTAAAGAAGCACTGTTTGAACTTATTTTAATAGTCTAATCATACATATTACACATTACAAAATATTATCCTCACCATACAGTATTTAAATCTATCACAGCTAAATGAATTTGCACCTGTGCAAGGCACTCACCTGCACTTCAAAAACTTTAAAATACTGTATACTGACTACAAAATTATGTACTTAATTAATTAAGTTTGGCATTCTCACTTTCTAGCAAAAGTGTAACAAGATTGCATGTGTACTGCTTTTTACACATACATGCATACACTTGGGGTCAAAAAACTTTAACCATGGCACAACCCATTAGCAACAGAAATGTGTGTAAAGCAAAGTAAACCTCTGGAACCTTCACTGACTAGGATTTAGTCATCATATATAGGGTAGATGGAACAAGTTGAAACAGTTTCTATCTGCATAAAGACACAGAAATACTTTACATTCACTGTAAGAGAATCTTGTTTTGTTATTACAGCCTGGGTATCTACACCTGTGTCTTTCTGCATACTTTGGCAATACTCTGGGCATATGCAATGCATGTGGTGTACGCTGTGAGAAAGCTGGCAGTGGTCTCACCCTTCTCCTATTACCTCCATCCTCGTCCGATTCCGAGTCTTCTATATTGTGAGGTTGCCAGTCATCATCACCATAAATCAAAGACCTGGCCACTTGTATCTTAAACAACATACTGTCTATAGCCCTCCTATTTGCTAAGTTTGCATTCTTTTCTGTATTCCAGCCAAGCATTACTACATGAGAGATCAAAGATGTGCAACATAAACTTTGCTGTGCGTGTTTTGCTTCTATAGTAAAACAGCACCTGGTCTGCAATATCAACTCCTCCCATATTAGAATTGTAAGCTTCTGCCACTCTTGGCCAGGGTACCTTCACATGCTTATGCTCTTTCTTTGATCAGCGTTGACACTGGGAGGTTGGTTGTAAACATGTTCATTGGAAGCCATCAAAATGGGTTTACTGTCATACCACACCGTAATAGAGTATGCCCCATAATCTTTCACTAGACAGCAGTGCCTCTACCAGTCTTCTTTAATTGTTTCTCAGTCTTAAGGGAACAGGATTTTGGGATTAGATTCTTTTTCAGAGTTCCAGTGGCATCCATGCCAAGTGAGGTCATTATTTCTAGAAGTCTCAGTGAGGTAAAAAAAAACTGTCAAAGTAGAAGCTAGTTCCCTGTGGAACTGATTTCACAAATCTCAAGACTCCTGGCAGGTTTAATCCAGTTCTCTCCACACTTGCAATCAAGTTTTCTTTCCCCTGATAAAATTCTAAATCTAAAACTATTCCATCAGGAGCTGCCAGTACAAACATCTTTAGTCCATTGGGATATGGTTTTCTTGGAACATGGACTGTCAGTTTACTACGTCCTGTAAAAAGGATCATCATTTCATCCACACATACAGATTGTGGCCTATCCAACTCCAAGCACCTATTCCTCACAGAGTTAAGCAAAGGTCTTAATTTTCCACACACAATCCTGTTTCTTTTCTGCTGGGGTAACATGACTATCATCAACTAACTTAAGATTACTTCTGATGACTTCATATTCATCCCTGGACATGTTGTCAGCAATAAGCACTATTCTAGTCATTTCCTGCCAGTACATATATTGCCTTGGGAACTTCAAAACAGACATAAAAAAAGTTATCCCAACAAAATTTATTACTTCATCCTTTGTTAATGGGAAAGGTTTGCCTTTCTTGGACATGTACTTTTTTTGAGTTTCAAGTGTAAGTGCATCCCAAATGTCCTCAGATATGTAAACTAAAAAGTATTCAACTGGAGAAACAACAATTGGCTGTGTAGCTTGTTGGTCTACATTATCAGGAACAAGTGGAAACCTGTTTCTAAAGTGAGCATTTCTGTTAAATAAAGGAAATCTGTTAGTTGATCTTCTCTCTCAGGTGTGATTACTGGATGCTGACACTTCAAAATTGCTATTACTAACTGTGCCTGGTGAGCTGGATGTGCTCGGTGCAGCTGATGATTCTGCCTCAAGGACTTGTCTCTCGTCCTCAATTTCTGTGTCAGTGTTGATTGTAGCATCTGGGAACAGCTCACTTGCTTGTAGCATCTGGGAACAGCTCACTTGCTTGAATATCTGCAGTAGGCCAATCACTGTCTTCTGACAGTTCACCCTCATCAGATTCCTCAAACAGTCGAAAAATTTCATGATCAGCTGCAAAATTATAACTGTCATTAATTGTTTATAATATGTTCTTTAATGGTGAGATTTAATTAAGTACCTTTATGCTGTAAGCCAACCTATGTAATTAGAAGAGCACTTATTGAAATATAGTAACTTCCCCCTAACAACTTTGTTATTATAAACAGTAGCAAAATTTTACCTGCAGCAATTTTTATACCACGTTGAGTACACCGCTTCCCGTCCGATCAGCGAAGTTAAGCAACGTTGGGTCTGGTTAGTACTTGGATGGGTGACCGCCTGGGAACACCAGAGGCTGTTGGCATCCCTACGTGTCAGGTGGGGTTGGTGGAGGATTAGTGCCCCTCCCCGTAAAACAATTAACTCTAAGCCCTTGGCCACCCCGTCTGGGATACATGGCGTCTGGCAGTGAATGAATGAAATGAATTTTTATATCCCATGGTGGGATTTAATTACCTGCCTCTATCACTGTATTCATTAATCTACTATTGTGTCAGACCTATGAAAAGTGAAGGACCTAGTAACTTTACTATTATCATCAATAATTAAATGTCTATGCTGCCTATTGCCAGTTTTAAATGCCACTGTGGGATTTAATGAAATGCCTTACACAAGGCAAGATGCGGTAGCCATTTTTGAATGCCAGTGCGATTTAATAATCTGCCACTATCACCACACTTCATTTTCATCTCATGGCATTGCTTAATCAACTTTTGACTTGGTAAAACCTAGAGAATTTATATCTTTTATCAACAATGAGTAGGAAAGGCTCAGGGTAGGTTCCTCCTACGTTATGTAATCTTTAAATGTCACATTGTGGGATTTAATGAAATACCGAATACAATACACTATGAAGAAAATTTCTCTAACAAAATGCTAGAACAAATGTTAAGGCATGTACTAAGCTGGCACTTTCATTGTCTTGGTCAGGCACAAACTAAGGGATTGGTACAATGAACAGAACTCTCTCTCCACGAGTACCCCAAATTCAGGACATGTTTATGAACCCTGGAAGCATATCTTGGGAATGCGTAAATTTTCATAGATTTGAGGGTTTAGCTGAACCTATAACTCTTCTCCAGAGACTCTATGTACTTGAGAGTAAATTATTGTGACATTAAATACTCAAAAACGGGATTTACTTACCAATAATTTAGGAGGGGAAGACACACACCTGGGAGGAGTCGCATCCAGCCACCTGCAGAGCCTCATTGTAAACATACTTCTTTTTCTAAAACGGGATTTAGTAGTTTAGTGATAAAAGAAAACGTATGGTTATGAGCAGTAACTAATTTATTTTTTTAGTCTTTTTTTTTTTTTTTTTTTTTTTTTTTTTTTTTTTTTTTGTCCTCCAATTGGGACAGTTTTGCGGCTTTCAGGTCTGAATATGATAGCATAGCCAATTTGTGATGAGGACATAAGAGTAGCTGCACAGTGAGTCAGCCAGTCTCCCCTGTCCCAGTGATTATGGTGAAGATAATGCTTGTAAACTGTGTTTTTATCAATGCACTCTATACTGATGGTGTTCATATTGCACACATATAGCAACACTATTGGTTAGGTATGTCTCGTTGATCCCAAACTATTTATGGCGTTACACAGATGGTAGCAGCCATTCCTTCCACCCTGATGGTCAGACTCCCGTGGAAGAGGACAGAGATGCTGGAGAAGACACTGCATGGTCAAACTCTCCTGGAAGTGAACAGAGATGGACTACCACAGCTGCAGATAGTATTGCATGGTATGTTGAATGGCTAGTCGTAATGCATAGTACACAGTTTAATCACATAATAGTGGTGTATACCAGTTTATCTGTACAGTTACCTTAAGGAATATACTGCAGGCACTACAACAATAACATTCACCCACAGTGTTATGTATAATTGTCAAACGTATTTATAAAATGATCTTGTTATATATCGAATTCCAGTAAATATGATTGTTTGCGAAGAATAGGTTTAGGTTAATCGTGGACTCTCTGAAGTAGAAAAGTATTTATACGTGTATATCCACGTAGGCGAATATCTTGTAATATTTTAACATGCTCTTCGGATAATTAGTATGTAATATATTTGATGCCACCAGATTTTAACCATAATATTCTTTACGTTTGGCATTAGTCACAATGCATAGCCTAGTCCAGGGTACCGTAACTCTTTGGTTGGGTGAGGTGGGCATAAACCGTGCTAGGGAGTGGTACACACACACTTTGGTTGGGTGAGGTTGCATAAACTGTACTAGGGAGTGGTACAGACGCTCTTGGGTTGGGTGAGATGGGCATAAACCGTACTAGGAAGTGGTACAGACTTTCTCATTTCCTCCCTATTGGGCCTAGAGTAGTAACCGCTGAAGAAGAAGAAAACGCGGCACAACAGCTGGGCCGCCTGGTAGCGCCATGTTTACATGTGGGAGGTGAGTTTTCAGTTTTTTAAATGTTTGGTATAACATTTAACACTGCTGATGCAACGTATATCGACAATGAATACTGGTAGATTCTGATGGTAGGGCTTCTGTCGTAATTAGAGTCTGACTACTTAGTTGCCATAATATATGAAGAAATTGATGACCAAACCCGAGGCCTGTGTCGAATTTATAACTATTATGGCGTGGGTAGTGGACACATCTATCTGTCTATCTATAGCCAGACACATCATACAAAATAAATAACTAGAAGGTACCTGGATACTCACAGAACATTACTGCTAGCAATCCAGCATGAAATTATGTACATGTGTTTGGTGCAACATGATTTTCAGTCATATACGGTACGATTTTGTTGCAGGGATATATGTATAATTTTGTTGATATGGTATATGCAGTTGAGCCTTGCAGATTGAATTATTTGGCCTATAACCCAATAAAGATATTGTGTCATTTTATTTTTACCAATAGTTGTAGGGCGTACAGTACCAATTGATTTCTCAACGGTCCACCACAAATTACAAAATACAGTATTACTAAGGTCATTTGTGTGTGAAGAACTCACGTAATATGTCTTTCACAGGTTTATCAACATGCCTTGAAAATGGGGGGAGATAAAACAGAGGCTTGCCAGAATGATTAAATTTAATGTAGCTCTAACTCAGTACAATATGAAGTAGACTTGTAACATCAGGTTAACATGCTGGCATAACACCCGAGGTAGATTAAAGAGTGCAGTGTGTACCTTTGTCTTTATTTATGTAGTGTTATAGCATATATCTTTTTTAAATAATAACAGTCCTACGTCTTAACCTGGCCTGTTTTTCTTCATTCATGACATATATATTTCTGTAACATGTGGCCAACATTTTTGTACTGGGACAGCATATGTCCTTTACTTTTACAATAATTTAGCACCACATTTCAGTATTCAGCCAGGTTAAACATTTAATAATGGAATATTAAATTTTTGTGTTGCTTGTAAGGCAATATGAAAGTCATGGAGTAGATAAATGTCTCTGCTCTGAATTCTTACATTGCCTACTTCATATATAAACTTAGATTTACTTTGGTAACACATTATAGTGTTGTCAAATAGGATGTAGGCTTCACCCCCACTATCTATACACATGGCTACCTTTTTGAAAATACACTTTTAAGTTAACATGTTTTTTCAAATGAAGTGATAACCATACCAAAGATAGCCTTTTTTCCTGACGCTTCTTTAGATTTTTACATTTCATAATAAAACCTTTATCTGAATGTTTGGTGAATATTTTGCCACTAATAGTAGGGTTGACCCCCACCTCACCCTAATTGTAGCTGAAGAGAGTTCACAGCATCCATAAATTGTTTGATTTTGTTATTAAAAGCATCATTAGTAGCCACAGAATCTGGTACTTGAATGTTTTTTCCTTATACTGTAATTATCACCAATCCAGCTGATCAAAGTAAGGCCTTTAGGAGAAGTTAGAGGAAAGTAAATAGTGACGATACTAAACTCTGTTTACTTTAACTTGGCGTAAAATTGCCATCTAACCATCTTCAGTGTTGTGCTGTAATAAGAGATTAGCACTAACATAGACTATGGTGCTAGTCACGAAGAGGTGCTATGGAAAGGATATGGAGTCACAGGCCAGTGGGTTAGTATGCATGATATTTTCCGAGGAGGTTTGGAGAAGTCTTTGTGAAACGTTATTTCTGACTTCTTTGAAGAAACAATAGTTAGGAAATGAAAAAGAAAACAATGAATATTCACAAAACAATATGGCTGGTTTATGTTGCCTTTGCTGTGGTGCATTCAAAAATACAAACGCAGATTTGAATTTAAGTTGATACGACCGAGAAAAAGGCAGTCTCGAAAATATTACCTACTTGACCTTTCTTATTATGCGATTTTAACATTAAATCAATCTTAATTTATTAAACTGAAGAATAGCTCACTTGGTAAGCTGCTGTACTCACGCAGTTGTAAGCGCTGGTTCGTCTACCTACGTGTCAAGTGGGGTTGGTGGAGGATTAGTGCCCCTCCCTGTAAAACAATTAACTCTAAGCCCTTGGCCACCCCGTCTGGGATACATGGCGTCTGGCAGTGAATGAATGAAAATTTTGTTTTTTCTTAAAATGTGTAAGTTTAAAGGGTTTGAATGGCACTGAGGTAATTATGGAAGAAAAATAACGAAATATTGGCAGCGCGAAGTATTCATAATATCCACTTCCGGCGTCTTGGGGCTATAAAAGGTGAGCACCTGCGTGAGCGACTCTAGTGGACGAGTTAGCGAGAGGGTGTGTTGTCCGCGCTCTCGCATTTTCATTGTGACCCGTAATTTTATAACGGTTAGTAAGGTTAAAATTAATCGTACTGTGTAGTACGATATTGGATTGTGATATAGCTTACGATTAAGTTTTGGTAAGCTCATCCCAAAATGTCCCACACAGTTGTACACATGGACAACGGGGTCTACCGCCCCACCACTATCCCCGTCAACACTAACGGGATTCGGCCCCTCCTCAAAAAGATATTGTTCGTACTCATAACTTTTTGGTTCGTAATTGTGTCACTTACTGATTTAGGTTTCACCATTTTTGTCAAAACATGTGTTCCCTATTTCCGTAAGGATATTTCTGATATTGTTTCCAAATTTGTTGAGAATGGTGTTCCTCTAGACACAATTTTGCGCCATAATATTGAGCCATCAAGGCTTAACTGGGCAATTAAGTCATTAGGAGAAGAATATAGTCACTATCCCGGTAGGCTAATGTTGTCTGAATTGACCGGGATGGTAATTTCTTCACAATTGCGGTATGAGGTCAACGCGGGTCTAACTTGGCTTATTGTTTATCACTGTTGGTTGCTCACCACTTGGGTTGGCTTTTGGTTTGTCAAAAATGACGTGTTTCAGATTGTGCTGTTGGTGCTGAGTGTAATTCTGGGTGTCAGTATGCTGAGTTGGCAGCTGGCACTGAGTGTCATCTATTGTGCCCAGCTGCTTCACCCCCTGGAGGCCATAGTTGGGGTGATAGAGGTGTGGGAGGTGTGGAATGGGGCTTGGGTGGGGGTGGTGGCGTGGTTTGTGGTCAAACTGTTGGTCAGTGTCTCGGCACTGTACCTGAACCACCGCTACCACCACCCCACACAGCGGCAGGCCCCACCCCCACACCTGGTGTGATTTATCACCACCCCACACAGCGGCAGGCCCCACCCCCACACCTGGTGTGATTTACCACCACCCCACACAGCGGCAGGCCCCACCCCCACACCTGGTGTGATTTACCACCACCCCACACAGCGGCAGGCCCCACCCCCACACCTGGTGTGATTTGATTCATCTTATAAGTTTTTGTTTTACTTTAATGGAATCTACATTTTGTTTTGTCTTTTTGCTTAGTGCTGAGAATTATCTCTATGGACAGACATTACTCTCTGATGTTATTTGTTACTCTCAGTTTACTCTGTCTTATTGGAGGGACATTTACTTTCTTTGATGTTACTTGTTACTCACTTTTTTACCCACTTTGTTACTTTTTTCAATGGTGGCGTGGAGGTAGAGCCCTCGGGTCAAAATGTGCTGTGGTTCAAGTCCCAGAGGTAGCCAGAGGGAGTATACTTTGTGTGCTGAGTTATTTGTTACTTTGTTACCACTTTTGTTACCTTTTTAATGGTGGTGTGGTAGTAGAGCTGTTGGGTCAGAATGCACAGTGGCCTGTGGCTGTGCACTGTGGTTGGAGTCCCACAAGTATTTCTGTCTTGTAGACATTACCAGGGGCGTAGGTCAGCCTCCTGTCCTTAAGTGTTCTGCACTACACCAGCCCAGCCTCAGGCCCCTCTGCTCCAAAGTGGAGAAGGGAAATGTTCCTCCGAGCTATATCTTATTAGATCATATAGCCTTGCTAGGTGACAGGAGGGCGCACTTCTCCCGGCATGGCAGGTACCGGGCTTTTGCTCTATCACAGGACCCCCCGGTCCCGAGTCCGACTCTATACCACTGAGCCCCCCTGCTCCTAGGGGGAAAAAATACAGTATTTACCTACAATTCCTTCTGTGTTACTACTTTTCTCTGTACTATTTCTTTTAAGGTGAGAGTGACCAGCCTCATTCATCCCTGAGTGGCATTACGTGAGCAGTGAACCCCAACCATCCCTTGGATATAAACCTACACAGGCTTAATCCGACTGGAGTTCCTTAATTACCCACTAAACCACCAGGTGTCATTATTTGGTTGTATGGTTACCACCCAGCGTAGTATATAATATCCTGGTGTACAGGAAACCATTTGATACCACCCAGCGTAGTATATTATTTCCTGGTGTACAGGAAACCATTTGACTTGTCACTCAGTGTAGAGTCACCCATAGGCAGAAGTAAGACGAAAGAGTGAAGGA
Source organism: Coenobita brevimanus (assembly GCF_032717465.1). Lineage (NCBI taxonomy): Eukaryota > Metazoa > Arthropoda > Malacostraca > Decapoda > Coenobitidae > Coenobita > Coenobita brevimanus. The sequence goes on along the minus strand of NC_137040.1, from coordinate 18,407,039 downwards.
TAGAAAGACAGAAGAGTGTAAAGACACCCCCCCCCCAAAAAAAAAAAGAAAGAGGAAAGACAAGAGGAAGGAAGAAAGAGAGGAAAGGGCAGACACCCAAAGGAGCACCACATCAAGTGAGTGGATGGTGAGCGCCCCCACCTACCACCATATAATAATAATGATAATAATAATATATAGTTCTGTTAGTAAAAGAGCAAGAAGTAAGTAAGATTCAGAGATCCAGAGCAGGCGATGCACAGCCTACACGAGGGTCATGTGCACAGGTGTGTCCATGTGTAGGTGACCCGCCGCCAACACGAGGGTGGGTCACGTAACAGGTGTGTCCATGTTTAGGTGACCCGCCGCCAAGACGAGGGTGGGTCACGTGCACAGGTATGTTCATGAGTTCATGGGGCTCACCACCCACATAGGTGTCCATCACAATGTTCACGGGACTCACCACCTATGTAGGGATGCATCACCGTGTTCACGGGACTCACCTCCTACATAGGGATGTGTCACCGTGTTCACGGGACTCACCTCCTGTGTAGGGATGCGTCACCGTGTTCGCGGGACTCACCTCTTACACAGGGGTGCATCACAGTGTTCACGGGACTCACCTCCTACACAGGGATGCGTCACCGTGTTCACGGGACTCACCTCCTGTGTAGGGATGTGTCACCGTGTTCACGGGACGCACCTCCTATGTAGGGATGTGTCACCGTGTTCACGGGACTCACCTTCTACGTATGGGGGCGTCACGGTGTTCACGGGGACGGGTCGCCACTACGGGGCCCTGTTAGATACAGTGATAGTAAGGGCTGGGGTGCTCACACCTCCACTGACCAGCGGGCACGAGCAACTCTTCTTCTGGCCTTGGCGGACTTGCTGTCGCCATGTACTGATTTAACCCCAAAGATTTTCTCAAGACCCCAACGCCTAGCTTTTTCGGTGGACAGACGCGCCCTCGTCTTTTGCTAGAGTTGCCCATCCGCCTGCCACTGGTCTCTTTCGGCCGCGTGTGCTCGCAGGAGGGCGTCCATCTCGTTTTGGGCGCCCTGGCGGTGGTGGTCCAGCTGTTGCTGGTGGCGGTGCTCCAGGTCAGAGAGCAGCTCGGCGTGCTGAGCTGCCTGAGCCTCCTTGGCTTGGGCCAGCTTCTGGAGCTCCATCTGATGGTCCATGATCAACTCAAGCAGCTCCACCACCCTCTCCTTGTGGTCGGCAGCGGTCTCTTCATGGTCTTTTATGGTTGTCTCGTGACTCGCTATGACATTATCCCGCCCCGTCAGAGCCTCCCGCAGCGCGGCCACCTCATCGTGGCGGGCGTCGCGGTCTTCTTTCAGAACATTGATACGCTGATTCATATCACCTAGCTCCTGGTGCAGAGCATCCGCCTCTTCTTGGTGCAGCAGGTGCGCCTCGTGTAGGCGTTGGTCGAGCTCGAAGGTGTCCTGAGCATAGGCGTGATGAGCGGCATTGACCTGTTCCGTTAGGTCACTGAGTTCACGCTGGTGGGCGTCGTGCCAGTCCTCCGACTCCTGCCGCAGGCTTGTGATGTATTGCCGGTGCTGCAGGAGGGAGGTTTTGGCCGAGGCCAGCTCCTCATCACGTTCGCTAAGGAGAGCGAGCGCCTGCTGTAGCTGCTCCTGAAGGAGGGAGTTAGCCCTCTGCAGGTCCGCTACTTGCTCTCCCAGCATGGCGACGGCATCGGCCATCAGGCGGCAGTGTTGGCCGCTGATGGGCGAGGGTCGCCTCCTCCGCGCCCCCTCAACCAATCCGCACCCACACCACACCACCACCACCGCCACCACCACCCACACACCCACTCCTCGCACCACGCCCATCCTTTTGAGATTTACGAAAGATTTAAAAAAAGACTAAAAAGTTGAGAAAGTTGTGTAATAGCGATGCAGAAGGTAATATAATGGGAAAAAGAAGGTAAGTGAGATGGGAGGAAGAGGGAAGGGGACATGGAGCGTGTGGAGGCAAGATGGCCGCAGGACAGGAAGCAGAGGTGTGGAGGGAAGGCAGGAGGCGGTGGAGGGTGACGGGCGCCTTAACCCGCCCCGTCCCGGCCACTTTTCGACCACTGGTACCCCCCAATCCCGGGCAATTTTCGACCTTTTTTTTTTTTGCTTAAACTTTCGCTTTTGGTCAGAAACAATGGCCGGTGGCAAAGAAAGTGGTCCCTGGGGTCCCTAATTAGCTTAACCAGGTATGCCTTGGTCCCACCTGGCCCCGTGTTCTCCCTATGCGGTGTGAGCATCAAACGTTTTCTATGGTATTATAAGTTTGGGAAACCAATGAAAGTAAGTAGAAATGAATTTATTACAAACATAAAAACATGTGATAAAAGAGTATATTGGATTTTATACAAAAATAGAGCAGAAATAAGCATTGTACCATCGTGAGAAACGAGCAAAATCGGCCAACTTGGTTCCCATGAATCGCTAACATTCTAAAATCATGATACATATAATTTTTTTTACTTACATAATACTTCTACAATAACATTATACCATTTTACATTATATTGAACTGTTTTTACGTATTCACAGGCCTTTTGATAACATTTAGCATAATGCTAGCGCTAATTTACGTAGTGAGTGAACTCGCTGTGACTGATGTTTCAACTTGTATTGTGCTTTTTCTACTAACATAATACCTTTCTAATATTATTATACACTTTTCAACTTTATAGAACTGTTTTGAGATTATTTCAGGCCTTACGTAAATATATAGCGTAATAATAGCGCATAATAACACACACGGTGAAGTCGCTATGACAACTATTTCAACTTACAACCTATTTTTTTACTTATATAATTATTCTACACTAACATTGCACATGTAAACACTTGATATAATTGATATTACATCATTTCTGAACGTACGATGGAACTTAGCGTCATATTTGCGCGTACTTACACAGGGAGTGTTATCGCGATATCATTTGTTTCATCTTACACAAGTAATCAACTTATAAAATACCTTACTACTAACATTACAACATCATCCACTGTATATAATTCCTATCACATACTTACTGACCAGAATGTGGGTGTACTCGTGACATCAATTATGACAACTTACAGTAATGTTCAACTTATACGTTTTATTCATGCTAACATTACACCCGTTTCCACTTTATTTCCTTGCTATCACATATTTACTGACCAGATTTACACAGTGGGTGTAGTTTTGATAACAATTCTTTCCACTTACACTAATTCTCATCTTATACATTACTTTTCTGAAAAAATAACACCCGTTTCAACTTTATATTTGACTTAGCACCTACTGACTGGCCTTACCATTATCATGAGCGTCATTTCGCCTTCCCACACAGTTTCAGAAGTGTACGAGATTATGATATTCCTTGAAACAAGGCTGAAGGCACAACGCAACATTGCACTCGACACACTCGTATCTTGTGTCTTTTCTCTGCGTTGATGGTCTGACTGTCGAGTGCTTACATACATGGCAGCGACGCTGGGGTTTACGACGGTTTGGTTCGGAAGGGATTGCGCTGGGGTAGTGGCGGGCTGCAAGACGTAGGGGAGTCTGAGCAGCACGGGGGGCGCGGGGGCGGTGTGGGGTCTTTCCTGGGCATGCTTGGCGATTATTTCACGTGCCAGCTCCCTCACAAACCCTTCAAAGGTCTCGGATACTCCGGTGGTCATTGCGTGCAGGTAGTGGGCGTTCAGGACCGTGATGTCGAGCAAGTGGAAAAAGAGTTTCTTGTACCACTTCATCGTTGTCCTGGCACAGTCAACACTTGAAATCATCGAGTCTGACTGATCAACTTGCCTCATGTTCAGATTATAGGCAAGTACAGACTCTGGTTTCCATACGTTGCGCCTCCTCTCGCTACGGTGATCCACGGAGTCTGTGCGGTGCATCAGGGGACTGTGAACAGTTGATAGGAGGCAAACTTCCTGTTGTGGTTCCACAGGGTTGCAAGGATGTTATTGGCCTGGAAGAAAACCACCTCATTCTTGTCAAGTTTCCTCCCTATCTTGACCATATGGCGACGGTTTCTCTTGACTGTACCACAGACTCCGGTGTCGTGTTGGTGGAGGAACCCTAGCGAGAAGAGGGCTAGTGTACCAGTTGTCCAGGTACAAAACATGACCACGATGAAGGTACTCTTCTATCATTGTCTTCACCACGGCCCCAGAGAGTCCTATACTCCGATCTTCTATTATATCTGTCTGTGCGCCCGTGTACAAGACTATGTCTTGCACATAACCAGTCTTACAGTCACACATAACAAAGATCTTGAACCCGAAACGGTGTCTCTTGCTGGGTATATACTGCCTAAAGGAAATATTGCCTCTCCATAACACAAGACTCTCGTCTATGACGAGGTCTCTGTAGGGATAAAATGAGGAGCGGAACATTTCCCGTAAATGATCAAATACCAGCCTAATTCTCCTCATTTTATCGGTGTTATTTGCATTGGCTGGATCATCTGCATCAAAAAAGTGGAGGCGGCCGAGAATAAACTGAAATCTATTACGACCCATCACCTTTCCAAAGAAAGGTGTTTGGATGATTGGGTCCGTTGTCCAGTAGGCAGGAATTTGATTTTTCCTCACCACACCCATCAAGATTACCAGGGCAAAAAATAGGAACATCTCTGATATAGTCACGGGAAAGTCGTACTGTTCTGCATGCTTGCTTGTGGTTCCTAGGCGTTCACTTTCAAGGCGCTGGGATTGTGAAAATATATTTGTTTGTTCTACTATGTGCCCAACAAACGCCTCATCAAAAAACAAGTTGAAAAAATCTAAACGTGACGACCCAGCATTTACACCTGGAGCCGTGCAACCTGACCGCCACTCCTCAGTGAACTGGTGAATGATGGGGAGTAAAATTACTCCCATCCTCCCAGTTCCACGTGACACCACCGTCTCCAGCCACGTCACCATCGTCCCCTTCGTCAGGGTGGGGAGGTGAGGGTGGTGGGGGAGGTTGGGGAGGTGGAGAGCGGCGCCTCTCATCACTCGCACTTCTCTTCCCTCTCCCTTTTCCTTTGCCCTTTCCCTTCCCTTTCTTTCCTTTCCCCACATCCTGGGGCTGTGGGGAGGAAGTTTGTGAATATTCAGGGGCGAAAGAAGTGCTGGGGAGTGACTCAACCTCCTCTCCCCTAGGCCTACGAGCACCACGTGCTCGTGCTGCCTCCCTCACACCACTGGCCCCTTCACCCCTCACAACCCCCACTCCACTCTCACTTTCACCCTGCGCTGCCGCCACAACACTTTCCCTTTCTCCCAGCAATCCCACCACACCACTTGCTACTTCCCCAGACAAAGTACTTGAACCATACCTTAGGTGTCGTCTCGCCCCACCTTCTGATCCACGTGGTGATATTTTCTCCTTTCCCAACCACTCGGCGATATCACGTCCTAGGCCTCCGTCATCCTCATCGTCCTCATCCTCGTCCTGATCAGAATCGTGATGGAGAGATAGCTGTGCACGTGGCTGGGGAGCAGGCTGGCCTTCCCTTGCCTTACGGTATGTCACATACCGCGTTTTTCGGGGCGAAGGGACCTCCTCATCACTGCTACTTATTTCTTCCTCTGGCTGGACGTAATCGCGATCCACCACATCATCATCGAGTGGAGAATCACTGTCTCCAGTGAAGGCTTCCAGGACGGATGCAATTTGCTCATCTGAGAGACCTTTCCGCGCCATGTCTGACCTGGGTCATTGCTGGCAGGTGAGTGACCGAGACAAGGGCGAGCGCGGGTCATGCGGGGTCTAGGACGCTGCCCGCCTGGCGGCAGGTAGGGGAGGCTTGGGTACCCGGGCGAAACGAAAATCTCCCGCGAATTTTGAAAATTGTGGAAATTATGAACCTTGCAATTGCAGGACGTTGAAGTACGTCCTCGGGACTGGCTGTGACAAAACGTGAGGACGTGGAAGTACGTCCTCGGGACGGCGCGGGTTAAATATCTGGCTGTGTAGCGTTTGTCGCGTCTGGAGTCAGCGAGAATGAGTTTTTGTTTTCAGTTAGGACCATCGAACTGAAAGGGTCGAAAGGAAAAAGAACGAGGGTCGGAAGAAAAAAAATGGTCGAAAAAAAGAAAAAGGGTCGGAAGAAGATGAAAAAAAAAAAACTATGGAATGATGATGGGAATATGAGCCGACATAAACATTTGCTGGCATGCTGGCCGGTAGCTTGTCCTGTGTACGGAGCACTGCGTGACAAGTGACATTTAGGAAAGTACACACACACACACACACACACGCACACACAGTCTCTCTCTCTCTCTCTCTGCAACATTACGTCATTGTCCATATGTGGCTCACAGATGCTCTAAACAAAAGTAGTACCATCATGTCTCGTTTGAAAAGAGAGGAGTCGTAGAGGCGGCCCAGTTATTCAGTCACGCCTAAGGATTTTCGGACGTATTGTGTGAATACGTGGAATGAGGTATTCTTGTGAAATTAGTTCGCACTGGAGCATCTATCTTCTGACGATTTAGTTTAAGTTGGTGTTGTTGTGGCTCCAGGTTCATTTGGGTGTGACCCAGTGGACTGCAGGCTGAGGACAGCCAGACAGCTCCACCGGCCGGGCATATTGGTGCCACCCTGTGAAGGCGTCCCTTTTCAGCATCGTAAATTTGAATGCTACACAGTGAAGATGCTTCTCCTATTGATAGTATAAGTAAAAGTGTTAACGTGCCTTATGTCAGACTATCTATCTATCTATCTATTGCCAGACGCCTCAATCCCGTTTGGGGTGGCCACAAACAAGTCGCCCTGTCCCCCGCCATTTCACTGCCCTGCTCCCAACTCACACCCCCCTCTCTCATATACCTCTCCACCCCATCCCTCCATCTCATCCTCGGCCTCCCTTTCCCTCTTCCCCCCTCCACCTCACTCACATACACTCTCTTCGTCAGTCATTCACCCTCCATCCTCTCCACATGGCCAAACTAAATACCAAAAAATGAGGTGTTAAGGTGTTTATTTCCAGGAAGGAAGCACTGGGTATGGGTTCAAGATTCGTTATTAGCAGGTAATAGTGTGGCCAGATGTGTGATCCAGGTGGTATTACTCGTACATTGCATGGCAAGGCAGTAACAGCACAAGTCAGGCTGAGGCTACCCATCAAGGCCAGCACGGGAAGGGGGGGGGGGTCTTGTGATGTAGATTATTCAGACCATCCTGGCACTGCTGACGGAGAATTATCTTTTTTCTTTTTTAACGTGAGAATGGCATGGAGGGATGGGGTGGAAAGGAATATAACTAAGGATGATGGTAGTTGGAGGTGAGGCAACCTGATGGCAAAAGTACCATAAAGGCGATTAGTTTGTGGCTTCCCCTTCTGGAATCAATATATATATATATATATATCATCATCATCAGCCGTTTGAGTATCCACTGCAGGACCGGCCTATCCCGACCGAAGTCGGGACTGTACAGCCAATGTATCTCTGCCAAGTGGCTTAGGCTGTCTGGTAGAGATTGTATGTAGGGTGAGAAGTGCTTGCAAGTGTAATTGTAGTGTTGGAGTGGCTTTGGATGTGTGTGTTGTCTGTGAACCAAGTGTAATCGGCCCGCGGAAGCCGACTGGGTGCAAGCATACTTCATAGTAAGCGACACTGGTTCAACCACAGCACCCTTTGTGTCCGCCAATGCAGTACGTGGCCGGGTAAACACTCCCGAAGTTTATTACCCTGGCGGGCGCGAACCCTGGCTCACCCGTGTACGAAACGCACACTCTACCACTGTACCACAGAGGCTCCATATATAGATAGATAAATATACAGTGTAATTAAATATGCGAAATATGTCATCGGCTTGAAGACTTTAAAATACTTTTTATCTTACTATCCGTATCCTTTGAGGGGGGTTATTCTTTTTTTTTTTTTTTTTTTTAACCTCTTTTCTTCACGCACTTGATATGTTAATTTCTTTTTTTTTTTGTTGTTGTTGTTGGGGGGGTTCATTTTCAGTTTCTTCTTGTTTGTTCAACTTTTTTTTTTTTTATGTATATACAGTTCATATCTTAATTTTTTTATTATTATTATTATTATTATTATTTGGCAATCAACAGAATGGATCTGCATAGTTGATTTCTTTCGTAGCTTATCAATCTACATACGACATTCAATTTACCAACTTCACTTAATTCACGCCATCCAACTCACTCAAGTCCCAGTGCCTGACGTAAGTACAAGCTGTTAATTCCCACTCACCGAGGAATATTAGACAGGAATATTTGACTGGGGATAATAATTTGCCTTCATACGGGACTTTGAGGGCCATTCACGCCATAGAAAAACACTGCAATCATTTACACCTCTACCTGCCACACCGCATATATATTACTACTACACGCTACTACACTCTTTGTCACACCTCACACTTAAGTCGTATCTTTCACTGCAACACCTCACACTATTGTTGCATCTCGCTTTGCAACACCTCACTCTCCTATCACATCTCACAGTACTGTCACATCTCACTCTGCAATACCTCGCTACTGTCACATGTCACTCTTCAACACCTCACTCTACTGTCACGTCTCACACTGCAGCATCTCACTTTACAGTCGCATCTCGGTCTAACACGTAACTGTACTGTCACATTTAACAGTGCAACACCTCACACCACTGTCACATAACAATGCCACACATCACTCTACTGTAACATCTCACTCTGCAACTTCTGATTACTGTCACATCTCACTGCAACACATCACTCTACACTCACATCTAACACTGCAATACCACTCGCCAGGCTCACCATAAACTTCACACGACCACACAATGACACCTCACACTAATGTAACATACATAATGACTAACGCCTCACAGTTTCATGTAATGCCACATCTTAGCGCAGTGCCGCACACCTAACACCGTAGATACCTCTCTGTACCACACTGCCTTACCTCACAGTCACACCTCACTGCCATATTACCACACTCCACAGTCACACCTCACACTGTCATACACTGCCACACCTCACAGTCACATCTCACACTGCCACACTACCACACCCCACAATCACACCTCACCATACGACACACTGCCACACTTTAGTCACACCTCACACTAACACACTGCCCCACGTTAGTAGAACCTCACTTTCACACTGCAACACCCCACACCTCACTGCCACACTCCATAGTCACACCTCACTCTGCCAAACCGCGCACATCCACACCACACCTTGCCACATACATATTACAGGTATTTCTAATTCATTGTTTATATTTTACTGTTATCAACATGGATTACAGGAGTATTATACAATAGGATGTGCAGGTGTGATGGGCAAAATAAATCACTGAGGGAGAGATGTTACGAAATTTCCCAGGTCAGCAACGTGATTGAATGTCAGGACAGGGTATGGTTGGTGTTGGAGAGGGATGCCTTCATGTGGTGGCACTAATATAACTAAGCTGGTCTGTTGCTTGAGTACACACATGTCCCACAACTCCCCTGATCCTGAAAGGAGGATGGTGAGCTGCAGGAAGAGAGCAGCTTCACTCTGAAGTCCACCAGGTTCACGCTGAAACGATCCTCGGGTTGCGCCAGCTATATATTACTTCTACAGCCTACGCCCTACTTCTGTAGGGAGTAGGCTGTAGCACCAGCCGATCAGGGTGGTACTCTCAAGGGGGATGGGATTGCTGGTGAGGGACAACTGGAGCCTCTGTTTCACCAGCCACCAGGATATCCTGACCATCCTCCTTTGCTCACCTTTTTCAGTGTGGTACTAACATGGAGGGTATGTGAACATAACTCCTACCATCCATTTCTTAAACTATCTCATGCACTACTCAACTCTATATGCACTATACATGCCACACAACGTACCCCACAGCATACAGGGGTTAGCACCAGCAAGGGCATGCAGCCGGAAAACACTGCCCCCGCTACCAAGTGGTGGACCTGAGGGGAGGTCCACCACCAGAGTTTGGGGGCGGATAAGACTGGCCACAGTCCAACGGCCTGGCTCTGCAACCCAGGCCAAGACTGGCCACAGTCCAACGGCCTGGCTCTGCAACCCAGGCCAAGACTGGCCACAGTCCAACGGCCTGGCTCTGCAACCCAGGCCAAGACTGGCCACAGTTCAACGGCCTGGCTCTGCAACCCAGGCCAAGACTGGCCACAGTCCAACGGCCTGGCTCTGCAACCCAGGCCAAGACTGGCCACAGTCCAACGGCCTGGCTCTGCAACCCAGGCCAAGACTGGCCACAGTCCAACGGCCTGGCTCTGCAACCCAGGCCAAGACTGGCCACAGTCCAACGGCCTGGCTCTGCAACCCAGGCCAAGACTGGCCACAGTCCAACGGCCTGGCTCTGCAACCCAGGCCAAGACTGGCCACAGTCCAACGGCCTGGCTCTGCAACCCAGGCCAAGACTGGCCACAGTCCAACGGCCTGGCCCTGCAACCCAGGCCAAGACTGGCCACAGTTCAACGGCCTGGCTCTGCAACCCAGGCCAAGACTGGCCACAGTCCAACGGCCTGGCTCTGCAACCCAGGCCAAGACTGGCCACAGTCCAACGGCCTGGCTCTGCAACCCAGGCCAAGACTGGCCACAGTCTAACGGCCTGGCTCTGCAACGGTGCCAGAGTAGAGACAGTGCGGTCATTTCCTCTTTTCATCATTACCATCATCACCAAAGCCAACCCATGTCATGATTCAACATCATTACCACCATTGTCCATATCATTTGTAAAGAATCAAGTTTTTATCATCATCATCAGTTTCCATATAACTGTTTTCATCACAACAAAATAACGGTCATCACTACCACCATCACAGTCATCACCAACACAGTCATCATCATCATCATCATTATTTTCTTTCATTGTGGTTCTCTTTGCCTCTCTATTATAGTACATCATCATAAGCAACAAGAGAGGCAGGAGGCGAGATGAAGTAAGGTGTAGCGGCCTGGCACTCAACTAAACCTGTACCGAGTTCAACCCTGTTTCGGTCATTTCTTTTGTCATTCACACATCTTTTCTCCTTCTTTTTTCGTTTTTGTTTAATCAGTGTTTTTATCTTACTCTTCTTACACACGTTTTCTCCTTTTCCTTCTTTCTTTCTCTTTTTGATCTTTTTATCCTTTTTTTTCTACATTTTTCGTTGCTTCTTTCACATTCTTTTTCTTAATTTTGTTCTCTCTCTCGTTTTGTCATCATTTTATTTATTTATTTATTTATTTTTTTGTCATTTTCTTTTCCTCCTTTCTTTTTTTGTCCTCCATCATATTGTGTCATAACCTGCCACACGGGCAGCAGGAGGTGAGATGAAGTGAGGTTAACATCATCATTATCATTTCCGTCATGTTGCATAAAATTTCTTGGCGTTCAATGGTATAATAAGACTACTATTGCTGTACATCCTGTCTGTAGCACTTCTTCATGACTATCACTATATTCTAGAGTCGTTTGTTACAGCTCAGCATTCAAGATGGAGAGATGGCAGTGTTGTGCCAAGATAAAATGTACAGAGTATTAAAGCATTATAAACAGCAAGATGGGTAGGAGGCGATATGGAGGAAGGTAGAGCGGCTGACACTACTACACGTGTCCTACCTGCCATCTACGCCGCCCACACCTCCTGCCACCACTTATAACTGTTGACTTTTTACTTGTTCTCTTCTTCCTTTCTGGTTTCACACTTTGAATTCTCTCATTACTGTTTTTTGTTCTTGCCTCTCTTTGGTTCCCTTCTTTGTTTTCTTTTATTCTTTTTCATGTTACTCTTGTAATGTTTCTGTTACACTCGATAGCGTTCGTTTTCCATATCATTTTTTCTTTATTTCTTCTTTCCTACTTGTTCCTTTGTCTTTTATATGCTTATTCGCTTCCCCTTTTGCTTCTTTTTTCTTCATAATTTCTCTTTCTTCCTCCTTAAGTTATTGTTCTTTTCTGTTTCTTTGTTTCTCATTTTAGACACTGCCGTTTTTCTTATTTATCCTTTTTCATATTAACCATTATATTACATCACAGCCTACAAGAGAGTTAAGAGGCGATATAATGTAAGGTTGTCGTTACAGCTAAACTGATATACATCACAACCACCATCATCATAACCACCATTAATATCCATGAAATTAGCAATATTCTCAACAGTGCTAAACTAGATCAACTTCACCTTTTCCATCATCATCATCATCATTACAGCAACCCTCACCACCATGGTCAGGTACTTTGATCTGGGCAGTATATTACATCATTACAAGCTACAAAAGGCAGGAGACGAGATGAGGTAAGGTGGAGCGGCCTGGCACTCTACTACACCTGTACCCAGTTAACACCCACCACCACACCGTGTTCCTTTTTATTTCAAGCTTTATTCCCCTCCCCGTCTCTCTGTCTGGTTATGCGTCATTTTTTGTTCTTAACCTCTTTTTCGGCTTTTTCTTATTGTTCTTCGTTTTCCTGTCTTCGTTTGATCGCACTTTTTGTATATTAGATCTTTTTCTTTGTATTTCTTTTTTCCTCTTATGTCTATATTTTTCTATTCTATCTCCGTTTCCTTTTCTTTCTTTCATTCAATTTTTTTTTATAAATTTTTTTCATCGTTTCTTTCTGCATAGTAGTACATCATCACAAACTACGAGAGGTGGGAGACAACAGGAAATAGAATTATTATCATTAGTACTAAACTACTTTACCGGCGCCATCATCACCACCATCGTCATTATCATCATCGCTGGGATCACTATCCCTTGTATCATCATAACCACCATTACAGTCACTGTCATCATCATCGCTGGCATCACTGTCCCTTTTATCATCATATCCACCATCACAGTCACTGTCATCATCATCGCTGGGATCACTATCCCTTGTATCATCATATCCACCATCACAGTCACTGTCATCATCATCGCTGGGATCACTATCCCTTGTATCATCATATCCACCATCACAGTCACTGTCATCATCATCGCTGGGATCACTATCCCTTTTATCATCATATCCACCATCACAGTCACCATCACAGTCACTGTCATCATCATCGCTGGGATCACTGTCCCTTTTATCATCATATCCACCATCACAGTCACTGTCATCATCATCATCGCTGGGATCACTATCCCTTTTATCATCATATCCACCATCACAGTCACTGTCATCATCATCGCTGGGATCATTATCCCTTTTATCATCATATAGACTGTAGCACCAGTCGAACAGGGCAGTACTCCCGAGGTTGATGGCAAGCTGGTGATAGGGAGAGCTGGAGCTCCCGTTTCACCAGCCCTCAGGACTTGATCCTGACCATCTCCCTTTGCGGAACATTTTCAGTGCATTCATTTACGCAGAGAGTAGGCCAGCATGCTCTCATAATACCTCTACCTTCAACTGTCTATACCACACTACATGCGCATAACATATCACACCTTCTATTCACGTCTTTAGTAATGGCCGCTGCAATCTTACTATCAAATGAGGTGGTACCTCGGATTGCCACCACCGGCAGGGTAGGGCTGGCGGTACAGGGTCCTCCCGGTCGCCATCAAGCGACTGTGCCGGCAGCGACTGTTGCTATTTCCGGGAATGCTTGTCGGCGAAGAAGTGACAGTGCGGCCTTATTCTTTACCAACATCCGCGGCCTTACCACAAATTTAAACTCAGTTCATTTTTTCCTTCAGTCCATATCCCCTTTGGCCCTTTTCCTCACAGAACCACAAATCTCACCCTCTACCGATATATCTCCATTTTGTTTTCCCGGTTACCATCTCCTTACAAACTTTCGTAACAAGGGCGGCACCTGTTGTTATATCAAATCCCAATATGCAGTTGACACTATTTTAAACTTCACTTCATCCAGTTTTGATTACTTATTATATAAACTGCCAAAACATTACCAAATGTATTTGTGTAGCTTATCATTCCCCCAATGCTTCTTCGGAACCCAGTGTATTTGATTCCATATCCACTCAGTTGAGCAACCTTGCCCTTGCCCTTGGCACCGAAATTACCATTTTGGGTGATTTTAACATACACAATGTTGAATGGTTATTGCATTCTGCCCGGACTGATGACGCTGGTCTAGAGTGGGAGCTGTTTGCGGAATCGTTTAATCTCGCCCAGTTGGAAAAGCAACCAACCAGAATACCTGATAATCCTGACCATAATGCCCATCTCTTGGATTTATTCTTGACAAATAATCCAGATCAATACAGGATAGAGGTACTGTCACCACTTGGATCTCTGACCACAATCTCATCAAAGCCTCATTAGTAAACCTTCCCACACCTCCCCGTTCTGAACCTGTCAGGGTGACCCGATGGCACTTTGACAGGGCAGACTGAGATGGATTTAGAGATTATCTTGCTGATGTTCCATGGCAGTCTTTCTTCTCTAGTGATCCCAATTCTACCCAGTCCCACATTTGCGACTTAATACTAGCTGGTATGGATTTATTCGTACCAAGTCAAGAGTTCACTAAAAGATCAAACTCTCCAAAATGGTTTGATGGCAATTGTGCCAGAGCAACAGCCCAAAAGTCATTAGCATATAACTCTTACTTAAAATCAAAAACATGTGAATCACTCTCCCAATTTAAAATTGCTAGAAATCATGCAAAAGCTGTATTAAATCTATCAAAATCAAACTTTCTTCAAAAGCAGATCAAACTTACTTAACAACCCTAATGACAATAGAATATTCTGGTCAACTCTTAATTCTTTCAATAATAACTTTAACAAGTCATCTTCCATTCCCCCACTAAAATCTTCAGATGGCAACATTACAAATGACCCACGTGGGAAAGCAGATATCTTTGCCAGTACCTTTACCAGAAACTCTACCATAGACGATACCAGCCAGAATGTCCTAGTACTGGAACTTGATTCTCCCGAAATTGCCCCACTTAAAATACAGACAAGATACGTAAAATCCATCCTAGACAATTTACCTACCAACAAAGCTCCAGGCTCAGATGGAACTCCGCCAATTGTTTTGAGAAAGTGTTCCCCTGAACTTGCCTCTGTCCTAGCTAAATTATTCAGACTATACATACGTACTTCTTTATTCTCAAATTCATGGAAAGAAGCCAATATCCACCCAGTTCCGAAGAAAGGAAGTTCGTCTGACCCCTCCAAATACAGACCAATAGCTGTCACATCTTCCCTTGGTAAGGTATTTGAAACTTTAATTAATAAGCACATTGTTAAACATCTTGAATCAAACAACTTAATTAGTGATAGACAATACGGTTTTCGTCACGAAAGATCCACCATTGACATGCTCAATCTCTTAACTCATACCATCCATCAGTCAATTGATCTTTTTGGAGAAACTCATGCAGTAGCTCTTGATATCTCTAAAGCTTTCGACAAAGTATGGCACCGTTCCCTGCTGTCCAAACTCCCTTGCTATGGACTAACGTCTTTTGTTCCTTTGATTTCTTCATTTCTTGGTGACAGGAAAATAAGAGTAAAAGTAGATGATGTATATTCCAATTTCCACTCAATTAACGCCAGCATGCCGCAGGGATCGGTTCTGACACCAACCCTATTTCTGGTTCATAATAATGATCTCTTATCTGTCACCCACAATCCCATTCACTCATATGCAGATGACTCAACACTACATAGTTCATTCACACTCAGACATCCATTTACAAAGTCTAATATCTCTACCTCTCAACTCAGTACAGCCATCTCCATAAATCAAGATCTATCTGCAATCAGTGAATGGGGACAAAACAACCTTGTCTCTTTTAATGCTAGTAAAACTAAATATATACAGTTTACTAATAGACATATATTGACAGATTCGTACATTACCTTCAGTGCTACTAATATTCCCATCTCCAAAAGTATTGAAATTCTTGGTGTCTCACTTAACAGTGCCCTCAGCTGGACCTCTCATGTCAGATCACTTGCTAAAACTGCCTCAAAGAAACTTGGATTATTGTACAGAGTCCGTAACTTCTTCGCCGATGAGCAGTTGGCTATAATTTATAAGAGTCATGTGCGCTCTCAGCTTGAATATTGCTCACCCTTGTGGAATGGTTGTGGAGAGGTTGCATTAAGACAACTAGACAAAATTCAGAATAAAGCTGTTAGAATCATTAACAACCCTGCCATTACATATAAACTACCTCCCCTGCAAGTAAGAAGGAATGTTGCCTCCCTTGCATTATTTTACAGATATTTTTTTGGCAAATGCTCAAACGAAGTTGCGTCCATGGTGCCACCTCTCCATTCCTTCCCTCGTGCTACACGGGCATCTGGTAGCGCTCATGACTGGAATGTCACGCAGCCATATTGCAGAACTTCTGCCTATTAGAATTCTTTCATTCCCCGAACTGCATCTCTCTGGAACTCGCTTCCCCAGAGTTGTTTTCCTCCAAATTTCAACCCACAACTGTTCAAGTCTAATTGTTACAGATATTTTATGAACAGAGGACAACAGTAATCTGGTGTATGGATTATTATTTTTTTTTTTTTACTCATTTGTTTTTCCTTCCTCCGTTCTGTTATTTATATATAAAAAAAAAAATCCACCATCACAGTCACTGTCATCATCATCGCTGGCATCACTATCCCTTTTATCATCATATCCACCATCACAGTCACTGTCATCATCATCGCTGGCATCACTATCCCTTTTATCATCATATCCACCATCACAGTCACTGTCATCATCATCGCTGGGATCACTGTCCCTTTTATCATCATATCCACCATCACAGTCACTGTCATCATCATCGCTGGCATCACTATCCCTTTTATCATCATATCCACCATCACAGTCACTGTCATCATCATCGCTGGCATCACTATCCCTTTTATCATCATATCCACCATCACAGTCACTGTCATCATCATCGCTGGCATCACTATCCCTTTTATCATCATATCCACCATCACAGTCACTGTCATCATCATCGCTGGGATCACTGTCCCTTTTATCATCATATCCACCATCACAGTCACTGTCATCATCATCGCTGGCATCACTATCCCTTTTATCATCATATACACCATCACAGTCACTGTCATCATCATCGCTGGGATCACTGTCCCTTTTATCATCATATACACCATCACAGTCACTGTCATCATCATCGCTGGCATCACTATCCCTTTTATCATCATATAAACCATCACAGTCACTGTCATCATCATCGCTGAGATCACTGTCCCTTTTATCATCATATCCACCATCACAGTCACTGTCATCATCATCGCTGAGATCACTGTCCCTTTTATCATCATATCCACCATCACAGTCACTGTCATCATCATCGCTGGCATCACTGTCCCTTTTATCATCATATCCACCATCACAGTCACTGTCATCATCATCGCTGGCATCACTATCCCTTTTATCATCATATCCACCATCACAGTCACTGTCATCATCATCGCTGGCATCACTATCCCTTTTATCATCATATCCACCATCACAGTCACTGTCATCATCATCATCTACAAATATTAAGGCAATAAATGATAGCCTCACAAGCTACAAGAAAGGCAGGAGGCGAGATGAAATTAGGTGCAGCGGCCTGGCACACTTCTACAGGTGTAACAAGTTCATGCTTGTTTATTTTATTTATTTATTTATTTTTTCTGTCAGTCGTTCTTTTTTTCTTTTCATTACTAAAGATTTCCTGTTCCTTCTCGTCTCTCTCAATCTTTTCTATTCGTTTTCATTGTCTCCCTTTTTTTTTTTTTTTCACGTTTTCTCTTCTCTTTACACATTCTGCTTTTTCTTATTATTATTCCTGTATTTTTTCTTTCTTTCTTCACTCCATAAGAGAGGTAGGAGGCAAGATGAAGTTAGGTTATCATCAGAGCGAACTACATCACCATCATAATCACAATAATTCTCACATCGTCATCATCACCATCATCATCATCATTATTGTCCTCCAAACAATTATTATTAACATCAAAGTCAGCTTAATCATCTTCACTAATACCAATGTCATCATTATCATCATTACCACCACCGTCACCATCGTTATCATCCTCCAATCAGTTAGCATCAGAATCGACTTAATCATCTTTATCAGTACGAATGTCATCATCGTCATCATCATCATCATCAACATCATCGTCATCATCGTCATCATCATCATCATCATCATCGTCATCATCATCATCATCATCGTCATCATCAATCATCCATCGTCATCATCATCATCATCATCATTACTCTCCAAACAGTTAACATATAATCGACTAATCATCTTCACTAATGCCAATATCCTCCTCCTTATCATTAGATATATCAGATGACCTGCAGCAGTATATCAGGGCATCACAAGGTACAAGAGTGGTAGGAGACAAGATGGAGTAAGGTGTAGCGGCCTGAGACTACCACAGGTGTACCCAGTTCAACCCTGTGCCAGACCACTCACTCTCCCTCCCTTCCTTCCTTTCTACTTCACCTTTTACTTTCGTTGCCTTTCTTTATTTTCTGCATTTCTCACTTCTTTCCTTCCGTCTCCTCCCGTTTCCTTTTTCTTTTTGATCGTTTCTCGTGTCTTTCTTTACTATATTAGAACATCAGAAGCTATAAAAGAGGCAGGAGCGAAACGAAGTCAGGTGCAGCGGCCTGGGAGTCTACTACACCTGTACTGAGTTAACACCTTTACCATTTATAACGCATTTTATTTCTTTACCCTTTCCTGCCTTTATTTCACGTTTGGCTTCATTTTTGTCATCCTTTTCCCTTTTTCATTATCTTTATATCCTTTTTGTTTGTTTTTCTTTTCTTCCATTTTTCTTTTCATTTCCTATGTTGTTTTTTCCTTTCATTATATTTTTCCCTCCATCGTCTTTCTCTCCTTTCTTTCTTTACTATATTTTTTACATCAATAAAGCAACAAGTGAAGTAGGAGCCAAGGTGAAGTAAGGTGCAGTGATCTGGGACTCTTATAAAGGTGTCTTCAGTTCCAACCATCACTACTGCTGCGCTCCTCCTGTGTTTTCTTTC
This sequence comes from Coenobita brevimanus, assembly GCF_032717465.1. Classification (NCBI taxonomy): domain Eukaryota; kingdom Metazoa; phylum Arthropoda; class Malacostraca; order Decapoda; family Coenobitidae; genus Coenobita; species Coenobita brevimanus. Next base: position 18,388,108 of record NC_137040.1, on the reverse strand, counting down.
TCATTTCCTTTTTTCTTTCTTGTTTTCCGTTTTTCTTCGCTTTCTTTGCTGTTCTTCTCTTTCGTTTTCTTCTCATTTTTTTTAAAATCCTTTCTTTGTTATTTTTGTCATTGTATTTTATCTTTTCATTTACTTTTCTTTCTGTCCTCCATTCTTCATTTCCATTATTAATTTATTCATTTTCCATATACAAGTTTTTTTTTTTCTGTTCATTGTTTCCCGTTCTCTATTCATCTAATCTCCATATATCTGTTTATCTATCGTTATCACCACCAGCACCACCATAGTTACAAGATATCTAGGCTACAATATTATCACCACAAGCAACAAGAGAGGCAGGAGGCGAGATGCAGTAAGGTGGAGCGGCCTGGCACTCTACTACACCTGTACCCAGTTCACACCTTCACCCTTCCTACCAGATCTCGCCTTTTCATCCTATTTTTCACCTATTTCTATTTACATACTGTATTTTTTTTGTTCTTGCTCTTATCCTATCTCGTCTTCTTTCTTGTTCATTTTCGTGGCATTAGTCTATCTATCTATCTATCTATTGCCAGACGCCTCAATCCCGTTTGGGGTGGCCACAAACAAATCGCCTCCAAGTCGCCCTGTCCCCCTCCATTTCACTGCCCTGCTTCCAACTCACACCCCCCTCTCTCATATATCTCTCCACCCCATCCCTCCATCTCATCCTCGGCCTCCCCCTCCTTCTTCCCCCCTTCACATCACTCACATACACTCTCTTCGTCAGTCTTTCACACTCCATCCTCTCCACATGGCCAAACCACCTCAGTGTGTTCCTCATAACACTTCCTATCACATCCACATCCACACCACAACGCTTCTTTATATCCTTATTCGTCAGCCAGTCTCCCCATGTGACTCCACAGGCTCCTCTTAAATAACTAATTTCCACTGCTCTCACTCTTGACTTGTGTCCTTCCAACAATGTCCAAGCTTCACTTCCATACGTTAGAGTTGGTATCATAATACTCTCATGTAGTAACTTTTTCACTTCCATGCTCACTTCCCTGTTTCTTATCACTGCTTTCAAAGAACCAGCAACCTTTCTTCCCTGCTGTACCCTTTCAAGCACTTCACCCTCAAACCTCCATACTTACTCATCACACTACCCAAGTACTTAAACGTACTCACATTTTCCAGTTCCTCACCATCCAACCTCGCTGTACATTCACTGACTTCACCTCTCTCAAAGACCATCACTTTACTCTTCCCTACATTCACCTTTAGATTCCGTTTCTTACACACTCTCCCAAACTCATCCACCAAGCCTTGCAGCTCCCTTTCGTCTTCACTCAACAACACAGTATCATGTGCAAACTACAGTACAGGGAGTTTCCAAACACTATCCTCTTTCACCAGGGCCACTCCAACATCCAGTACCCTACCTTGTACCTCTTTTATTACCCCATCCAAGTACAGATTGAACAACCATGGAGACATGACACATCCCTGTTTCAACCCAACTTTCAAAGAGAAAAATTCACTTAGTTCACCATCCACACGCACTGCAGCCTTCGCACCTTCGTACATACTCTTCACAGCATTCAACAACTTCCCATCTACTCCATATATTCTTAACACTTTCCACAATCCTTGTCTATCCACCCTGTCATATGCTTTCTCTAAATCCATGAAAGCCGCATACAACTTCTTTCCCTTCTCTAGAAACTTTTCCACTAAAGATCTAAGAATGAATATCTGATCTACACAACCGCTTCCCTTCCTAAAGCCTCCCTGCTCTCCAACTAATTTCTCTGTTCTTTCTCTAACTCTGTCAATAAGTATACTACCATACACTTAGAAGACAAATGCCCCTATGGTTACCACACACTTCTTTTTCCCGTTTTCCTTTGTACAAGGGAATAATTATACTTGACTTCCAATCATCCGGGACTCTACCTTCCTCCCAGCCAATCTGCACATCTTCCACATCCATTCTACTGCTATCTCTCCCCCATGCTTCAGCATTTCACCACACACTCCATCAATTCCTGGGGCTTTCCCCAATTTAACTTTCTTCATTGCTTACACAACTTCTATCCTACTGATTTCTTCCTGTCTTCTCACCTCCCTCCTTCTCCCAGCCATTCCCCAGCCACTTATACTCGCATTACTTCCATCCTCTATGTTCAACAATTCCTTAAAGTGTTCTCTCCATCTGCTCACTTTTTCTCCCTTCTCCACTAGTAATCTACCATTTTTATCTTTCACTCCCCTGCTACCTTCACTTCCACCCTGTCTTACTCTTTTCACCTCTTTCCAGAGGTCCCCCCACTTTACACTCAAATTCCTTCCAAATTCCTCATCCACTCTCTTCTTACGCTCTCTTACTAACCTTTTCACCTCTCTCTTTCTTTCTACATATAACTTTCTTCCGCCTTTCAACTTCTTCCACGCAACTATTCATTGTATGCTTTCTTATTTTGTGCCACAGTCTGTCTCACCTCTTCAGTCCACCACGCTGTTCCTTGCACCCCCCCTTCCGTCTTCTCTTCCTTCCACACACCACATCACATACTGCACATATTTCTTCTGTAAATATCCTACACACCTTCCACGTCTCCCATCTGCTCCAATTCATATTTGCCCAATCGTTCCTCCACTTCTCTCTTATACTCTGCCTTTTTCTCATCCTCTTGTAACCTTTCCACTCTCCTTGCAACTACTCCTTCCTCTCGTCTTTCCCTTCTTCTATTCCTCCATTTTACTTGAATCCTAATTCTGGTGACATGTAGAGGTGTGCGGTACGTAGGAGGACTACTGGGCCTTGAAATCAGGCTGTGAAGCCTATCCCCAGAGTCAGTCACATTATTTAAAAAAAAAAAAAAAAAAAAAATGGTCAGAAAGTCCACTCCCCCAACCTCTATAAACTCTTGCATCCATTACACATCTTCGCATCCTTTCATCCACACACGCATAATCAATCATTGCCTTCCTTTCATTCAGTTCACCACCCACCCTTTTCATCACTCGCCATGTATACCTGTGGATCATTTTATGCATGAAGAGGGTATTGGCTATCACCAACCCCCTCCCAGCACAAATGTCCACTAACGCACTCCCATTCTCATCTGTCTTAGCAGGCACACCCCACTCACCAACTATTCCATCCACCTTCACATTCCCAAGTTTACCATTCATATCACCGATCAAAAACACTCTCTCATTCCTTCCAAACTTTTCCATGCACACTTCTACATTTGTCCAGAACTCTTCTCTCACTCTTCTAGCACGATCTTGCGTTGGCGCATACACACACACAGTCGCCCTCATTTGTATTCCAACTTTCACCTTTACCCACACAATCCTTGACCCAACTGATCCATACTGTCTTATGCTCTTCCATCTTTAACTCACAACTATACATACTCCTTCCTTTGCCCTCTCATTCTCACCTACTCTTGCACATATACCCCATCCATACTCCCATTCTCTCACACTTTCTCCTCTCCATTTTGTTTCAGTTATTCCACATACATCCACTTTCTCACCCTCACGCACCTGGACAATCTCTCTCTCTTTCACCTCATCATTCGCTCCCCTTACATTCCATGTACCCATTACCAAGTCCTTTGTCCGGTTCTGGGTCGTCATCGTTTGGTCAGTCCTTGTCCGAAGCTTCTTGTTTGTTTTTTTAGTTGTTTTCCGGGGAGGGGCACTAACCCTCCGCCAACCCTTTTAGTCGCCTTTTACAACAAGCAGGGATACTGGGGGAGTATTTTTGAAAAAAAAAAAAACCCTACCCCCAGGGGTATGAATTAGTATGTTGTCCAATTTACGTTGCTTCTCAGGATGCCATGACTCACTCTGAACTGAATACAATCGTTTGGCGGCAGCTGGAATACAATACTGGAAAGTAAAATAGACACAGTATAATATACAGACAGAATGGCTGAGAGAAACAGAGTAAGAGAAAGTATCAAGAGTATATTACGTAAGGTATTATAAAGTATATGATGAAAATAGGTATAATTAAAAGAATATGATAAAAAGAATGATAGTAGTAGCTTAATATTTGTATCCCTAGCCTTAACATGACCCTGGTGGACTGCTGTGGTGAATATTTTGTTTCATATACAGAACGACACAACGACTACAATTCATGGTAAGAAGTGGAATATTAATATAGGGAAAAACTGCTTTACCTGTAGATGAACAGTCTAATAAACTACAGCAGCAGTGCAAGGAGTATGGCTACACTACAAACTTGTCAGGATAAATATTTGTATAGTCAATAAGTAATGGCGTGTGTTTAATGCAATGGAATATACTACAGCAACAGTGGTTAGTGCAAGAACTATAGATACATTACAAACCTGGCTGGGATAAATATTTGTAGACTCTAGTCAATAAGTAATGGCGTGTGTTTATTTCCAGGCTGACGTGTATCCTGACGACAGTCACACGAGTACAGTCAGCCTCGTCTTTCGCGGTACTCCACTTTGCCGGCTCCGGTTTTTCCTGGGTGAGTAAACCATCACAAATGCACAAGTTTAAGCTGTATTTTGGCATAATTTAGCAAAGTGTGTTGGTAAATCATCTCAAAATACACTTTAAACAAGTATATAGTAATGTCTGGTGATGTTTCGGGCCACTACAAAGGTTTTTAGGCCATTACATAGTAAATTATGGCTGTGGCAGACATTTTATAAAGGTTTCATTACTTGGCGGAAGTTAGTTTCTCGTGGGTGTGCATGTAACGTAACCCCCATAAAACACAAGGCCTTACCCTACTTATCTGTGACAGTATTCTGACATTGTGTGTGGTCTTATTTTAACAACTGTAGATTAAAGATTTCATACTGTACAGTATTTCATTTCTGTCCCTCCTAAAGAAATATATATATATTTTTTCTTTTCAACGAACATGGTACTTTTCTTTCTCCTGCCTTGTGGTCGGAGGGTGTGGTGGGCAAGGGAACGTCTTTTACTGTTCTATACTTTTCTCTTTTTCCCCAACAGATAACCTAGATAGAAGCCAGTAGGCCTCCTGTTATCTGTTCTTCTACTAGTATATTTTAATCTGTAGTTATAATCACCACCACCACCATCATCATCACCATCATCACCATCATCATCATCATCATCATGGTAACTCTCAGCACCACCACCACTGGCTACATTAGATCAAAGCCACCACTATATAACGCCATCACAAGCTAGGACAGAGGTAGGACACAAGATGCAGTAAGGTGGAGCGGCCTGGCACACTACTACACCTGTACCCAGGCCAACTCTTTGGTCTGACCCTCTACTTTTATTCCTTCTCTTCTCTTTCACATTTTACTTCATTTCTCTTTATTTTGCACATTTCTCACTTTCTTTCTCCTTGTCTTTCTTTCGCACTTTATTTTTCTTTTTCCTTTGTTTTCACTATAGTACAGCATCACAAGCTACGAGAGGTCGCTGCAACGAAGCCATCGACGTCCAACTCTAGGTGCTGCCTCATTTGCTGATCATCATCATCATTACATGCACAAAGGTCATCATCAACACCGTAATCATCATCACCATCATCATCATCGTTAGCTGCACAGAGGTCATCATCACCACCGTAATCATCATCATCATCATCGTTAGCTGCACAGAGGTCATCACCACCGTAATCATCATCATCAACATCATCGTTAGCTGCACAGAGGTCATCATCACCACCGTAATCATCATCATCATCATCATCGTTAGCTGCACAAAGGTCATCATCACCACCGTAATCATCATCATCATCATCATCATCGTTAGCTGCACAAAGGTCATCATCACCACCGTAATCATCATCATCATCCTTTCCCCCCTACTATATAAGCGATGGGCACTGTGTTGGATCCAGAACTTAAAAGGAAGAGGGAAAACCAGGAGATTATTATACTCTTATAAAAGCTGTTTATTAACACACACACACACACACACACACACACACACACACACACACACACACACACTGATACCTGTTATTCAGTAAAGCCTCTTCACAAACCATACCAACACTCACACAACTGTTATTCAGTGACTCATTCACTAAGTACTGTTAAAACACACACAATTTTTAATTGTTGATTTACAATATTCACCAACACCCACACAATTACTATTAAGTGATTCACATATATTCACCAAACACCAACACCCACACAATTACTATTAAGTGATTCACATATATTCACCAAACACCAACACCCACAAAATTACTATTCACTGATTCACATATATTCACCAAACACCAACACCCACACAATTACTATTCACTGATTTACATATATTCACCAAACACCAACACCCACACAATTACTATTCACTGATTCACATATATTCACCAAACACCAACACCCACACAATTACTATTCACTGATTCACATATATTCACCAAACACCAACACCCACACAATTACTATTCACTGATTCACATATATTCACCAAACACCAACACATACACAATTACTATTCACTGATTCACATATATTCACCAAACACCAACACCCACACAATTACTATTCACTGATTCACATATATTCACCAAACACCAACACCCACACAATTGCTATTCACTGATTCACATATATTCACCAAACACCAACACCCACACCAGCTCACGTCTGTTCTGCCTCCCAACACTTGCATAAACCATTGTCTTTTTTCGCGTCTCATTTGTTAGGAATCTGTTATGGTTTGTGTACAGTTGCGAACAAAAATATTGATACACCTGTTTTATATTTATCTGAAGCCCAGTGATTTGATCTTTCAAGTCTAACTAGCTTTTCAGAATATCATAAGGTATACACGTTTAATAATTTTTCAACTGAAAATTTGAGCGATATTATCAGCTACAAATGTACGGTTAACAAAAAATCGAGCAGGATGGGTGCGATGATATCCAAACTGTTCGATATAGCTTGTGAATTCTGTTTGTCTGTCTATCTATGTATAGCCAGACGCCTTAATCCCTCAAGGGATGGCCACAAACAAATCGCCTCCATGCCCCCCAGTCCCCTGCCATTTCGCTGCCCTGTCCCCAACTTACACCCCCCTTTCTCTACTGGACAATCCCTCTCCATTCCATCCCTTCACTTCATCCTCGGTCTCCCCCTCCCTCTCCCCCCTCCACCTTACTCACATACACTCTCAAGAAGATTAATTGCTTATCATCTGAGTATGTATGATAATAACTGGAAATTTGTCCCAGGCAGGTTATGTATGTGGTCTGTGAAAAAAAAAAAAAAAAAAAAAAAGTTTGCCAGCGTTGTGAATAAGCATTAGGTATTTTCCAGTATCCGTCGTCCATGGTGTCAAATTACTTCGTGCTGAGTGTGCACCCATACTTTTGTGATCGACTGTACCTGGTATTTGTTTATCCAATAGGATTATCATTAGTAAAATATCAGTACTGAATGTTATACCCTGTTTACTTTAACTTAGCCTAAATTTACCATCTATCCATCATAAATGCTGAGCTATAGCAAGAGATAAACATTTGGATATGATGCTAGTCACGAGAAAGTGCTGTGGAAGGAATGTAGAGCCGTAGTATTGTCTTATCCTGCCAGTGAGCTACGGGAAACATGCTTCATAAGGACGAACCTCTGGGCCAAGTTGAGGTGAATGAACTATAGGGACGATGGCATCCAGGTAATTGATGCTTCTGTACTTACTCGCTTAAAGGCAGCCTTCGGGGGCCTCTGCTCGATATCAAAAGGCCAGAAGTGAGTCATAACTCGGGAACCGTTTCCCGACTGGACTGGAAATTGTTTTATTCTCCAAGTTAGGGCATTTTAACGGTGCCTTGCTCTAACACAACTTGCGCTACGTTGCGCCGTTTTTGCTGTGTTACGGTAACAAACAAACCAACAAACATACATAAATCGGATCATAATATAGTTTGGTAAGCGGGTGCGTGTTAATCGCTTACACCCGAGGACACAAGATTTATTTTATCCTTGATGCAAGCAGACGATTTCAGTCAACTAAGGAGATGCTGTAAGTGGTGAAGGAGATAATGAAGCTTATATCTAACCCCTCCAGTAGAAAAGGTCGCTACTGTGCTGAGTAAACTTGTCTAGAGAGAGGGAACAGGAAATGAGCCAGGGCGTTGGTTGATCTGGTGACCTGCGTCGCCCCATGAAACCATCAAAGAGCGGGCAGAGTACTGGCCTTGGTGAGCAAAGCAGTGGGTGGGACGGACTGTAATGTTGGTGGGCGGTGGGGCTGGGGCAGGAGAGTGTACCCTGTGGAAATGGCTGTGGCAGGATTACTGGTTGCAGTGCAGCCAAGATTAATGTCAAAGATTCCTCCAAAAATGAAAGACGAGGGGGGGGGATAAAGAAATGGGCGTGGGAGATGAAGTGGGTGGGATGAGGTAGAATTGTGGGGGTGGGGGTGGTGAGTGGCCAAGACAGTATACACAATGAATATGGGCGTTTTGGCATTAATGTTTTGACAGCAGTAAAGGATTATTGCAATATTTTCTTCATGAACGTGAGGTAAAAAAAAAAATAAAAAGTCATTGCTGTCATTTCTGTAGCGTGTTGAGAAGCAGGTAAAAACCCCTGCTGGGCTGCCAGGTGTACAAATGCTGGTATAGTTTGTTTGCCTTGTGTCCGTGTGGCGCATTGCACTGGCTACTTTGATGGCAGTTTATCCTGCTGCTGTGTTTTACTGGCCCGGGTTCTGCAGCCTGTCTGGTCTGTTTGTCATGGCCAGAAGGACGGCAGTATCATGATGAGGATGATATTTGGCTGAAGTTGATGATGATGATTATTATGATTAAGATCATTCATCATCATCATCATCATCATCATCATCATCATCTTCTCCTTCTCCTTCTTCTTCTTTCTTTCTTTCTTATTTCTGCTTCTTCTTTCTTATTTTTTTTCTTTCCCTCTTCTTGGCTGATACAAATAGCTGCTGAGCCTGTGTACGGAATACTTTGAGGCGCAGCATCTTTGTATGGGACACTTCGTAACGCATCTTAATTCCTGAGTGATTTAGGTTGCAAATTACACCCCAGTATCCTTTTGTATGCTATTTATCTTTGTAATTCGACAGTGTTTGCATCAGTATATACAAGAGAATATAAGTACGTAATGGGCAGAATAAATAGCTTATGAATAGGTGATGGGAAAGTTGCTAAGAGAAGGAGAATACGACCCATTGCGTTTGTAGACTGTACTGTAGGTGAGAGGCGGGGCACAGATAACGATAACAGCCAGTGGCATATCACCCCCGTAGTGGTGTTGGCACCCGAGGCGGGGCACAGATAACGATAACAGCCAGTGGCATATCACCCCCGTAGTGGTGTTGGCACCTGAGGCGGGGCACAGATAACGATAACAGCCAGTGGCATATCACCCCCGTAGTGGTGTTGGCACCCGAGGCGGGGCTGGCATAATACAGTACATTTAAGGCCTGAGTGTTGGGCGTGTATGACAAAGATCCTTGCAATTATTCACATTCATCCATCCATCTAACATCCAATCCTACGTTGCCCCATGAGGGCAACATTGCATACAGTAATAAGCAGTATGCTAATACGCTGTCACACTGTTGATAAAGCATCATTGCATGCAGTAATAAGCAGTATGCTAATTCGCTGTCACACTGTTGATAAAGCAACATTGCATACAGTAATAAGCAGTATGCTAATACGCTGTCACACTGTTGATAAAGCAACATTGCATACAGTAATAAGCAGTATGCTGTTTCACTGTCGTGAATACAACTCCAGTGACACCCATTTGCCAGATGTTATTTTTAAAACTAAACTGTCACGTCACTACTTCGTCTTTGACATGATTTCATCCATGTACTATGCACAGTATATGTGTTGTGAACTAACTTTATATTTCAACACTAAGAAATGCTTTAGATATAAATGTCCCATCCTGTATTTCATGTAGCGCCTTCTATCACCACAACTTTATATTTCAACACTAAGAAATGCTTTACATATTAATGTACCATCCTGTATTTCATGTAGCGCCTTCCATCACCACATGCAACAGGAAGTGTGTGCAAAGTTTTGACATGAGACCTTTTGCAATCAGAATATTCGTTCAACTTCAGCCCAACCTCGTCTATAGCCACACAGTCAGGAATCTAACCACGCAACCTTGCATCCAACCACACATCTAACCACAATACTGATCATTAACAATACAAGCACGCATCAGACCACACAACTACTTACCTGCTCACAATACTACGCATCAAACCACGGAAACAAACATCTAACCACATAACTGCTTACCTACTGACAACATAACGTCAAACCCCAAAACAAGCATGTGACCACACAGCAACTTACCTGCTCACAACACCACGCATCAACCACACAAACAAGAATCTAACCACACACACACACACACACACAAGCACATATCCAACCACACACACACACACACACAAGCACATATCTAACCACACAACTATTTTTGTTGGGCCGGAGTGTGAACACTTGCTGTTGCATAGTATAAATATCACTCGATCAAGTAATATTGTTTCAGCCAGGTGATCGCTGGTTGTACAATGAGCGTTGATGCTGCTCGCAGGTTTTCCAAAGGTAAATAGTTGTGGAGAGTATTTTATGTCGTATTGAATTCCTTCTTATGCTGTATAAAAAAAAAAAAATAATAATGATAATGATAATAAGGCAAGAACATACGTGAAAAGTTGCCGGATATTATTTTCAAAAGCATCATCCTTTGAAAATGTGAAGACGGAAGTGTCATATATTTCCTTAATAGACCGGAAATATCGTATTGTTTCTTTATTTCTTTAACTGACTTGGTGTTATAACAATTTACAAAATATGTAAAATATATACACAACTAACCCGTGATGCATGTTTAAATAGACCCGCGGTGGCAATATGAGTCGCTGCGCCGCGCATGTCCAACAGATCAAGAGTACCAATATTTCGGATGGTCTAATAAATCAGGGATGATTATTGCTTCCATTGTACTCCAGCAGATTAGTCGCTTAGGCATGAAGAAATTATATAACACTGTTAGTAAACCCAATGTGTAGTAATTAACTAGTACTAGGCGTGACTGATTTATAGACGCTTAGAAAGTTTACGGTGTGGTTTTTGACGCCCTGGCACGGGATGGTTGTCACCCCTGCTTTTCCCATCATCGGCAGGATCTCACGCTGCCGTCACTGCCACGCTGCGGCTGCCAGTCTTGAGTTCAGTGCCGGGGGTGGTGATGGTGGGAGGATATAGTAGTAGTATTTTTTTTTTTTTTTTTTCCTGTGCGTTCGTGTGATCTTCGAAACTACGAGTGACTGGATGTTTGTGGCCTGGTGGTGGTGTCCGTCTCGAGGTGTACAGGAGGCTGGGTCAAACGAAGGGTCAGGTGGTAGACTGATCGGCTTCCCCCTACGCCATCTGCAAGGAAGGTCAGCCATTTTTATCATTCGTCCATGTTCTGGGTGGCATTGGAGACGTTGCAGCACTTGTTTATTGATGATTCATTTCGCGTATTTCACGTAAGCGTCCTGTTTTATGCCATTTATGCAGTTTGAATATGGATATACTTTACATCGATAATATACAGGAGGATATTGATATGTAATGTGCAGAATAAATAATAAAGGAAGTTAGGAAATTTGCAGCCACTTGGGCGACCGATTATCCAGATACTGAGAGCGTCTGTTATGATGATGGTAAATGTAGTTTAATCAACAGAAACCTGAACAGTTCACTTCTTATTGTTGGTTTGCTCAGTATTTTTTTTTCTTTATGGTGGTGAATTTGTTTCCCGCTTGTTTTTATTATCCATAATTTGCTTCCCCGACGCGTGATGTTTCCTGGGCGTAATGGCGGACACACTAAACGCTACGTAGTTTTATCGAAATAAATTTGTTCCCTTTCGGTGCGTATGGTTATTACCGTTGGATAGTTAGCTAGGTTGAGTTAGGTAAGGTTAGGATGTTTTGCTGGGTTAGATTTAAGAGTAGATTAAGGATAAGCTGTGAATATATATAAGATCAAGCTGCAACAGCTGTAAAATAAATTTCAGTTGATAAGAGTACGTTTTAGAAAGACTGCCAGTACGCCTGAGAAACCAACACGAGTGAATGGGAATGAGCATTGACAAAAACAATAGGGAAACAAAATCAGTAAATCATTTACTATCATAAAAGGCATCAGAAAAATACAGAAAATAACCTGGGAGAGGAGGAAGGGAATGTAAGGTATTTCTGCGGCCTAAACTAAACCGTATGTTTACCGTGATGATAAACACTTTCTTTACTGTGTCAAGCATTATTTTGTAGGCAATCCTTAAGGAGACAGAGGACCTCGTTTTAAAAATCAGCCCTCCCCCCCTTTTTTTTCTTTTTTCTTTTCTTTTTTACCTATTTGAAGTAAATCAGTGACTTGATAAAGATGTACAAAAGTACTTTCTCGAGTACGAATGGGATCCATCAATAAACAAAATGTATCATTACATAAGGGATAGGATAGGGTACGTAAGATTGGGTCTGTACGAAAATTTAGATTGTTTGGATAAATTGACACCGATAAGGGTAATTTCCTTCAAAAATGACAACGTTCTAAGATGGCGTCCGTCTGTTCTCGCCCCACAAGATGGCATCCGTCTGTCTTCTCGCTCCACAAGATGGCGTCCGTCTGTCTTCTTGCCCCACAACATGGCATCCGTCTGTCTTCTCGACCCACAACATGGCGTCCGTCAGTCTTCTCGCTCCACAAGATGGCGTCCGTCTGTCTTCTCGACCCACAACATGGCGTTCTTGCCCCACAACATGGTGTCCGTCTGTCTTCCCGACCCACAAGATGGCGTCTGTCTGACTTCTCACCCCACAAAATGGCGTCCGTCTGACTTCGGTGTCGTTAGGAACTGTAAACAAACCGTTATAAAAACTCTTCCCCACTTTTTAAAGAATTTTAATATATTTTATGAACTTGAAAACGTAATCATGAAATAGAATCCCATGGAAAACTGGAAGATGAGGTGGTCGTATGTCCCCTTAAGGATTGCCATTTTGTAGCCGTGATAAATAGCTGGATGTTAAGTGCAGTGGTTGGAGAGGTTGCACTAAAACAACTGGACAAAATTATGGACAAAGCTGGAAGGATTATTAATAACCCTGCAGTTACAAATGAACTACCTCCCGTACAAGAAAGAAGGAATGTTGCCTCCCTTCCATTATTTTACAAATACTTTTATGACAAATGCTTAGACAAAGTTGCATCCATTGTGCCACCTCTCCACGCCTTCCCCCGTGTTACATGGGCATCTGGTATCGCTCTTGACTGTCACATTGCCATATTGCAGAACTTATGCCAGTCAAAATTCTTTTATTCCCCGAACTGCATCACCCTGGAATTCTCTTCCCCAAAATAGTTTCCCTCCAAACTTCAGCGTACAGCAGTTCTTCAAGTCCAGCTGTTACAGTTTATGAATGGAGGACACCTGTAATGTGGTGTAGCTGTGGGTTTTTATTTTATTGTTTGTTTTTCCTCTTCGTCCTCCCCCCCCCCTAAAAATAATATATAATGCCAGTCACTATTATCGTTGTCCAGTCACTGGGTGGCTCGTATAGCCTGTCGAGAGGTTTTGATCCTCTCTCTCTCAGTTCCATGCACGTCTTTTTTCTACACCGTCTTTTTCTGCAGCTAATATTATAACACATACACATTTTTATGCTTCATTTGTACACACCTTACTCACCTTTTTCGTCATTTTTCTTTTCACATGCATCTGTCCTCCACACATCCTTTTTTCCCCACGCTATTTTTTTTTTTTTTTTTTTTTTTTTCCTTCATAGACTAGCTTTTTCTGCTACACCAACCCATTTTCTGCACCTCAAACACTTATGCCTCCACTCTTAACGTTGATTTTTTTTCCGCTGTACCTTTCGGGTCATAGCCTACATTTCCATCTTTCATCTCATCCTGCATCTTTCAGTTCCTCCTGTTTTAACACCTTCTTCCTTTACATCTTTTCTCCCTACCTCTTTTTGTTCCCCCACCGTACATCTAACTTGTAGCTCTTCCCACACTTTTTGTTTACACATTATACACCTACACATCTCCTCTGTGAAAGCCTCTTGTTTTCCTCACATCAAACTTGTAGCACTTCCCACACTTTTGGTTTACACATTTTACACCTACACATCTCCTCTGTGAAAGCCTCTTGTTTTCCTCACATCAAACTCCAATCCCTTCCAACATCTTTTATCCCACTCCCCACACATTCACACTTCCCCCCCCCCCCTCAAACCGTGCCTTTAACATGTCTCTCCCCACACATCCGTTTTCCACTCACTGTCACCTACTCACCACACCACCTTTTCTAACAAACTGCACCTCTTACACTTTTACTTCTCTTCTTTCCACAAGTTACACCTTAACACCACCACACTTCCCTTCCCACACTATACGTCAACGCTCCACCACACCCATACATTCAAACACCTTCACGGCTAAACCCTTTTCTTTCATTTTCCACCATCACCCCCAAATCACCTTTAATTGCTTTGTCTGCAGCCCTCCACGCCACTCGTCGTTACACAACACCACACCACAAAATAAAACTGGCCCCGCCACACCACATAAAACTGGCCCCACCACACCACAACACCACGCTTTAGACCACACCATTCCTTACAGCAGCCTCATATACTCCCATTCTTTATAATAGTACATCTCACAACGCATCGCAGCACGGCACACCACATACCACACCACATCCCATCACACCACACATCTCACCAGCCCGCCACATAACACCACACCATTCCAGATTTCATCAGCATCCCTACCCCACCAGACCTCACTCCACCACATCTCTCCAGCCTCCAGCCCAAGTCCCAGGAGCCACCCCTCTCCGCATTCAACAACGGCCAAATTCCATTCCAACCACGCCCAAATCCCCCCAATCCCCCGTCTGTCTTAGATCCCACGCCTAAATCTCATTCCCAAACAAGCTCAAATCCCACTCAGCCCTACCTGAATCCTGTCTAGTCCTCATCCAGCCTCCCAACCACGCCCAGATCCCACGCGCAATTACCAAGCATAACCATGGCTAAATCCCATACCTCGCCCCATCCAAATCCCTCGCTCCCCCCCACCCAAATCCCTCGCTCCCCCCCACCCAAATCCCTCGCCCCGCCCCATCCAAATCTCTCGTCCCGCCCCACCCAAATCCCCCTCCCCGCCCCACCAAAATCCCTTGCCCTGCCCCACCAAAATCCCTTGCCCTGCCCCACCAAAATCCCTCGCCCCGCCTAACCCACATCCTTTGCCCCGCCTCACCAAAATTCCCCTCCCCGCCCCACCCAGATATCACACCCAGCCACAAGCTCAGCCACATTCAACTCTCACGCCCAGCCAGAGCCAAATCCTACATCTAGACACGCCCAGTTCCAACCAGTTCTAGCCACGCCCATATCCCACGTCCAGCCACACTCAATAATTGTCAATAATTATGTATTGCCATCCAGTTAGTGGATCAACAAGTTGTATTGTCATACCACTGTACCCAACCAATGGATTTCTCAACCCCAGTCAGACATGGGGCTGAAGCCATCTCTTTGGCCTCCAAGCCGAAGCCCTTCAAAAGTCATGAAGCCGAAACCGTCGCCCTTGGAAAGTCGTGAAGTCGAAGCCAAAGCCAGGTAGACATTCACAGAGACAAAGCCGAGGCTGTTTGAATTTTATGAAGCCAGTAATCAGCTTCGTGTCACAGTATGCCAGTTGTAACCAGCCAGTAAGAAAATCAGAACTTCAAACGTAGTGAGTCCTTGCAAGTGAGTGAGTGCATAATACCTTGCATCTTACCTAGGGGCAAATAGGTACAGTACCATTATCTCTTACATACAAATGGTGACCCTAGGAATCGTCAGTCTGGAAATAAAGGATTCTGTATAGAATAATTGATATTTTTTATTGAGCTGAAGTGGATGCAAAGGAAAGGACTTGAAAATATGAAAATCAGCCAGTTTTTATGCATATTCTGTTCCTGTAACGAATTTTCTGGGTCTGGTGCTTTAGCCAGCAGTTGGGGCTGAAGCCAGGCCCTTGGCTTCGAAGCTGAAGCCGAAACCGCGACCTAAAAACCATGGCTTCATGAAGCCGAAGCCACGACCAAAAACCATGGGTTCATGAAGCCGAATCCGCGACTTAAAAATCATGGCTTCATGATGCCTAAGCCGCGACCAAAATCCATGGCTTCATGAAGCCAAAGCCAAGACCTAAAAACCATGGCGTCATGAAGCCTAAGCCGGCTTCGGCTCCATGTCTGACCCCAGTCTGTATAATGTCATGAGCGTGATATAATGTGAGGAGCGTGATATTGAATTTGGGTCTCTATTGTATTTTGTTTTTCTCTTTAAAGGAACTGTTTTGCGGGCTCATGGCCTTTGGTTCCTTCTTCCTCGCGTTAAAAACAAAACAAAAAAACATAAAGACCTGGCTTAATTTCAGCTTACCGAGGCGTGACCGATTAATACATGTTACTTCAACTAGGAAATTCTAGTTGATGCTGATAACATGGGCTGCTGGAACTGTCCCACCCCTTCCCCCATTCCCACAACCCCCCACCCCCCCAAAAAAAATGAAAATAAAAGTTGACATGCTCTTATTGTAATATATATACTGTATATACCTGTATACCGTATATATTTATTCCCAAGTCCCAGTAGGCCTCCTACATCTCCACATGTCACCACTTCGGCGCTAACACACCATCCATATTGAATACATGCCAGGGCTCTCATACAAGACTGGTGTACTGGTATTAGCGGGGATACTTTTATGACATGTCGGCGGGTCTCTGGTTGAGCAGAAATGTCTGCTTTTTATGAAATTCAAATCCTTAAACTGTTCCCAGCCCCAGCTGGCATTCGAACCTGGGTCCATTAGGACTTAAGGCAGCCTCTATACCGACTCAGCCACCGCCATCCGCATACCATAAAGTGGTGATTTTTATATTAATAACCTGCATAACAGTTGCAGACAGAACAAAGCTAGATTGCCAAACATTTATGTACTGTACTTCATGTATGGATAAATGTTGCACATATTACCTGCTATTCCCCTTATCTATTAGGACTAACGGTATAGTTTGTATTAATTGGCTCCACCTCCACGGGGGATATGTCAATCGAGGATCCACCAGTACATCCCGCTACAAGTGCTGAAGATTGTCCTTCCATCAACGTCCATCCAGATGCTGTTGTACATCATCAGTTGACACCAGCAGACTATGGTAGATATTCACCCATTCCTCCTCCAGGATTGTATAATGATTATATGTAACACATGCAACTTGATGGCAATGACTAATTTTGTAAAAGGGGCACAAATGGTTGACAGACGTTTCCTCAGGTACGATGTATGGATGTCCATAACATGTTATAATACAGAACACATTATGGCATATAGTCATAATGTACAAGTGTCATATAGTCTTATGTACAAAATATGATAGCATAACCAATTTGTGATGAGGACATTACAGAGTAGCTGCACAGTGAGTTAGGCAGTCTCCCCTGTCCCAGTGATTATGGTGAAGATAATGCTTGTAAACTGTCTTTTTATCAATGCACTCTCCTTATACTGATGGTGTCCATATTGCACACATATAGCAACACTATTGGTTAGGTATGTCTCGTTGATCCCAAACTATTTATGACATTACACAGATGGCAGCATCCATTCCTTCCACCCTGATGGTCAGACTCCCGTGGAAGAGGACAGAGATAGAGTACCACAGCTGGAGAAGACACTGCATGGTCAAACTCTCCTGGAAGTGAACAGAGATGGACTACCACAGCTGCAGATAGCATTGCATGGTATGTTGAATGGCTAGTCGTAATGCATAGTACACAGTTTAATCACATAATAGTGGTGTATACCAGTTTATCTGTACAGTTACTGTAAAAGAATATACTGTAGACACTACAACAATAACATTCACCCACGGTGTTATGTAAGTATAATTGCCAAACGTTTTTATAAAATGATCTTGTTATACAATGAATTCCAAAAAATATGAATGTTTGCGAAGAATAGGTCTAGGTTAATTGTGCACTCTCTGAAGTAGATAAGTATTGATACGTGTATATCGACTTAGGCGAATATTATGTGGTATTTTAACATGCTGTTGGTATAATTTGTATTTAATATATTTGATGGCACCAGATTATAACCATAATATTCTTTACGCGTGGCGTTAGTCACATGCATAGTCCAGGGCACAGTACAGACACTCTTTGGTTGGGTGAGGTGGGCATAAGCCGTGCTAGGGAGTGGTACAGACGGTCTTGAGCTGGGCGATGTGGGTATAAACAGTGCTAGGGAGTGATACAGACGCTCTTGAGTAGGGTGAGGTGGGTATAAACGTACTAGGGAGTGGTACAGACGCTTTCCTTTACTCCCTATTGGGCCTAGAATAGTATCCGCTTAAGAAGAAAACGCGGCACGACAGCTGGGCCGCCTGGTAGCGCCATGTTTACATTCTTTAAAGCTGGATGTGGGAGGTGAGTTACCATTTTTTTGGATGTCTGGTATAACATTTATCACTGCTGATACATCGTATATCGACAATGAATACTGGTAGATTCTGATGGTAGGGCATTCTATCGTAATTAGAGTCTGTCTACTTAGCTGCTATAATATATATGAAGAAATTGATGACCATCGAATCCCGAGGCCTGTGTCGAATTTATAAATATTATGGCGTTGGTGGTGGACACATTATACAAAATAAATACCTAGAAGGTACCTGGATACTCACAGAACATTACTGCTAGCAATCCAGCATGAAATTATGTACATGTGTTTGGTGCAACATGATTTTCAGTCATATACGGTACGATTTTGTTGCAGGGATATATGTATAATTTTGTTAATATGGTATATGCAGTTGAGCCTTGCAGATTGAATTATTTGGCCTATAACCCAATAAAGACATTGTGTCATTTTATTTTTACCGGTAGTTGTAGGGCGTACAATACCAATTCATTTCTCTACGGTCCACCACAAATTACAAAATACAGTATTAGTAAGGTGATTTGTGTGTGAAGAACTCACGTAATATGTCTTTCACAGGTTTATCAACATGCCTTGCAAATGGGGGGAGGTAAAACAGGCTTGCCAGAATAATTAAATTCAATGTGGCTCTAACTCAGTACAATATGAAGTAGACTTGCAACATCAGGTTAACATGCTGGCATAACACCCGAGGTAGATTAAAGAGTGCAGTGTGTACCTTCACCTTTATTTATGTAGTGTTATAGCATATATCTTTTTTAAATAATAACAGTCCTACGTCTTAACCTGGCCTGTTTTTCTTCATTCATGGCATATATATTTCTGTAACATGTGGCCAACATTTTTGTACTGGGACAGCATATGTCCTTTACTTTTACAATAATTTAGCCCCACATTTCAGTATTCAGCCATTTTAAACATTTAATAATGGAATATTAAATTGTTGTGTTGCTTGTAAGGCAATATGAAAGTCATGGAGTAGATAAATGTCTCTGCTCTGAATTCTTACATTGCCTACTTCATATATAAACTTAGATTTACTTTGGTAACATATTATAGTGTTGTCAAATAGGATGTAGGCTTCACCCCCACTATCTATACACATGGCTACCTTTTTGAAAAAGGAATTTTAAGATAACTTATCATATCTCAAAAGAAGTGATAACCATACCAAAGATAGCCCTATTCCTGACGCTTCTTTTAATATTTACATTTCATAATAAAACCTTTATCTGAATGTTTGGTGTAATATTTTGCCACTAATAGTAGGGTTGACCCCCCACCTCACCCTAATTGTAGCTGAAGAGAGTTCACAGCATCCATAAATTGTTTGATTTTGTTATTAAAAGCACCATTAGTAGCCACAGAATCTGGTGCTTGAATGTTTTTCCCTTATACTGTAATTATCACCAATCCAGCTGATCAAAGTAAGGCCTTTAGGAGAAGTTAGAGGAAAGTAAATAGTGACGATACTAAACTCTGTTTACTTTAACTTGGCGTAAAATTGCCATCTAACCATCTTCAGTGTTGTGCTGTAATGAGATTAGCACTAACATAGACAATGGTGCTAGTCACGAAGAGGTGCTATGGAAAGGATATGGAGTCACAGGCCAGTAGATTAGTATTGTGGTAGGTGTCATAACTATGCATGATATTTTCCAAGGAGGTTGGAGAAGTCTTTGTGAAAAGTTATTTATTTCTGTCTTCTTTGAAGAAACAATAGTTAGGAAATGAAAAAGGAAACAATGAATATTCACAAAACAATATGGCTGGTTTATGTTGCCTTTGCTGTGGTGCATTCAAAAATACAAACGCCGATTTGAATTTAAGTTGATACGACCGAAAAAAGGCAGTCTCGAAAATATTACCTACTTGACCTTTCTTATTATGCGATTTTAACACTAAATCAATCTTAATTTATTAAAATGAAGAACACGGATTATTATTTTTTTCTTCAAATGTGTAAGTTTAAAGGGTTTGAATGGCACTGAGGTAATTATGGCAGAAATATAACGAAATATTGGCAGCGCGAAGTATTCATAATATCCACTTCCGGCGTCTTGGGGCTATAAAAGGTGAGCACCTGCGTGAGCGACTCTAGTGGACGAGTTAGCAAGAGGGTGTGTTGTCCGCGCTCTCGCATTTTCATTGTGACCCGTAATTTTATAAGGGTTAGTAAGGTTAAAATTAATCGTACTGTGTAGTACGATATTGGATTGTGATATAGCTTACGATTAAGTTTTGGTAAGCTCATCCCAAAATGTCCCACACAGTTGTACACATGGACAACGGGGTCTACCGCCCCACCACTATCCCCGTCAACACTAACGGGATTCGGCCCCTCCTCAAAAAGATATTGTTCGTACTCATAACTTGTTGGTTCGTAATTGTGTCACTTACTGATTTAGGTTTCACCATTTTTGTCAAAACATGTGTTCCCTATTTCCGTAAGGATATTTCTGATATTGTTTCCAAATTTGTTGAGAATGGTGTTCCTCTAGACACAATTTTGCGCCATAATATTGAGCCATCAAGGCTTAACTGGGCAATTAAGTCATTAGGAGAAGAATATAGTCACTATCCCGGTAGGCTAATGTTGTCTGAATTGACCGGGATGGTAATTTCTTCACAATTGCGGTATGAGGTCAACGCGGGTCTAACTTGGCTTATTGTTTATCACTGTTGGTTGCTCACCACTTGGGTTGGCTTTTGGTTTGTCAAAAATGATGTGTTTCAGGTTGTGCTGTTGGTGCTGAGTGTAATTCTGGGTGTCAGTATGCTGAGTTGGCAGCTGGCACTGAGTGCCATCTATTGTGTCCAGCTGCTTCACCCCCTGGAGGCCATAGTTGGGGTGATAGAGGTGTGGGAGGTGTGGAATGGGGCTTGGGTGGGGGTGGTGGCGTGGTTTGTGGTCAAACTGTTGGTCAGTGTCTCGGCCCTGTACCTGAACCACCGCTACCACCACCCCACACAGCATGAGGCCCCACCCCCACACCTGGTGTGATTTGATTCATCTTATAAGTTTTTGTTTTACTTTAATGGAATCTACATTTTGTTTTGTCTTTTTGCTTAGTGCTGAGAATTATCTCTATGTACAAACATTACTCTCTGATGTTATTTGTTACTCTCAGTTTACTCTGTCTTATTGGAGGGACATTTACTTTCTTTGATGTTACATGTAACTCACTTTTTTACCCACTTTGTTACTTTTTTTAATGGTGGCGTGGAGGTAGAGCCCTCGGGTCAAAATGTGCTGTGGTTCAAGTCCCAGAGGTAGCCAGAGGGAGTATACTTTGTGTGCTGAGTTATTTGTTACTTTGTTACCACTTCTGTTACCTTTTTAATGGTGGTGTGGTAGTAGAGCTGTTGGGTCAGAATGCACAGTGGCCTGTGGCTGTGCACTGTGGTTGGAGTCCCACAAGTATTTCTGTCTTGTTGTGTGCTGGAGGTGGGGCTGGAGCTAGCTCTGTGGCTAGGGTGAGAAGTGGTTGGAAGAAGTTCAGGGAGCTCGTGCCTCTCCTGACATTGAGAGGGCTCTCCCTACGTGCTAAGGGGTCTTTGTATGCAGCATGTGTTAGGAGTGTAATGCTGTATGGTAGTGAGACCTAGGCAGTGAGGGAGGAAGATATTCGCCGGCTCACACATACAGAAATGACAATGATTAGGTGGATGTGCAGTGCGTCCCTGCGTCCAAGGCCTGGAGGGGCTGGGTTTACAATGGAAGAGTTGAGAGGTAGGATGGGACTGGAGTGTATTGGTGTTGTGATGAGGAGAGGTAGATTGAGGTGGTTTGGACATGTGGAGAGGATCGGGGATGATAATTGGGTGAGGAAGTTGAGAATTGTTAATATTGGGGGTGGGGTTATGAGGGGTAGACCGAGAAAGGCATGGGACGAGGTCATTAAGTGTGACCTTAGGGTTAAGGGACTGAACAGGGAGGCTGCAATGGATCGTGCAGCGTGGAGAGCCGCCATTAGGTGACCAGGGTCGACACAAGCAAACATGTTGGAGCCTTTAAAAACGAAACGAAACGAAACATTACCAGGGGCGTAGATCAGCCTCCTGCCCTTAAGTGTTCTGCACTACACCAGCCCAGCCTTAGGCACCTCTGCTCCAAAGGGGGAAAATACACTTTACTCTCTTTATTTACGTATATTTCTTCCTGTGTTCTAAGTTTCCTTAATATGTTAAAACCTTTTTTTAATGGACGAACTTTCATTTTATGTTCTTTAATATTTTGTTATCGCAGATGGTTGTGGTGTTTGCAACTGTCTTCTTACAATCTCATGATCTTCAGGAAAGTAATTTTATTACCATATGCAACATAGATAGTTATCTGGTTATTTTAAACTGCAAAAAGTGTAGAGGAAAAATAAAATATACTGTTTGGAGTATTTAAGGAAGCCGCCAGTTTGGCTGTGACAGCCTGTTTACTGACTGGATACGTTGATTACTATCTTGCCAACAGGACACGTTGGTGCATCAAACATTGAACTCTTTACGAAACCAAACGATCCAGTCAAACCTAACGTATCTTATCTATCTTTAGCCAGACGCCATAATCCCGTAAGGGGTGGCCTTTTGTCTTGAGAAGATTGTTTTGCCGGGAGGAGCACTGACCCTCTACCGTCCCACTTGGTGACACTGAAGGAACACGTATGGGTTGGGTATATGGTTACCACCCACCGTTGTAAATGGTTTCCAGGCTTATAGGAACCCGTTAGGCTGGTCACTCAGTGTAAAGCCATCCATCCATGCATCATCCAATTCTACTTTGCCCCATGAGGAGCGTAGAAGCCCGGGGTTAGGTAATTCGGTCCTGACATTTAAGATGAGAGTGACCAGCCTCACTCATCTCTGAGTGGCATTACATGAGCAATAACCCAAACCACCCCTTGGATATAAACCTTCACCGGCGCAATCCGACTGGAGCGCTGTAATTACCCACTAAACCACCAGGCGTCATAATTTGGTTATATGATTACCACCCAGCGTAGTAAATGGTTTCCTGGTGTACAGGAAACCATTAGGCTTGTCACTTAGTGTAGAGTCACCCATAGGCACAAGGAAGAGGAAAGAATGAAGGAAAGACAAAAGAGGGAGTGTAAAGTCACCCGTAGGCAGAAGGACAAGGAAAGAATGAAGTAAAGAAAGACCGAAGAGGAAGGAAGGAATGGAGAGAGGAGAGGAAAGGGCAGACACTCGAGAGCAACACTACATCGAGTGAGTGGATGGTGAGCGCCCCCACCTACCATATGAATGTAATGCCACCTGGAGGAAAGAAGAGTAATATAAAGTGACAGGAAAGATGGGAGAAACAGGATGAGAGGAGGCCTAACCTATTCTAACTGGGGTGTTTGCCCCACCCCCCGTGATTTTAACCACCTTGGATTGCCACGTAGCTTAGAGACCCCTTGAGTATCTGTCAGGCCAAATCCCAGTCTTGAGTCCTAACAATAAATCTAATGTCATAACCTAACCTATTCACACAACCAATCCAAGCCCATCTTAACCTAGCTAATCCTACAGTAATTTAATCAATTGAAATTCTCCAAACCTAACATATCAGTTGGGAATTTACTTATGCCAAAAGTAAGACATGCATTTGTAGAGTTTGTCAACAAGGTTTGCCTCTTGGTGGTACCTTTATGTGGGTGATGGAATGTGTGACATAAACTTGTCTTTACATATTTCACAGATAACATTAATAAAAACGCCCTGTAACTATGATAATCTATGAAACATAAGTCACCTGTGAAGGATTAATTTCAATAGGAAATATGGAAAGGTCGTGCCCGTGTGGCAGTTTTTTTTTTTTTTTTTTTTTTTTTTTTTTATAGGACAGACATGGTTTGTGATAATATTTGCTATTCAGTAATGTTTCTGTTTTGTGAATTGCTCAAGCACCACACCAGCAACCACAGTGGATCAGTTGAACTGTGTCCTGTGGTGGTGAACCTGGTTTGTTAGGTTAGGTGGGGAATCAGTACACTCGTATGCCATATAGCCTACTGTACACAACACCAAAATGTGAGTTACTCCAACACAGCACCAACAGACATAGTATAGACTAACACTGTGTTGTAGTGTAGGTAAAAAAGTGTCCAGCATACAACAAAATGGTGCTGTCGGGTCAGTATCGTACTACAGTATATTTAAAAATGTAATTTTTCTTCCATGCTGATGGATCGGATTGAAAATCATGTTCAGTAAAACCAAGCTGCAGTTTTTGTCATCCAAAATGATGCAGAACCAACCAGGATATTTAACCAAGGTTGTCTTCATATCTCTCAGGACATTGTAGTTTGCACTTCTGGAAGATGTTTTGTGTTAAACACTACACATCATTAAATCAGTTGAGCAAGTCCCTCATCAAAAATATTTTGTTTGATAAATTTTCTGGAGATTTCTCTTGGCAGATGCCAGTGTGATCCAGCAGTATACTACACACTCACACCAGTGACCTCAACCAAGACACAGGCATTAAGGAGTAGTGGCAAACATTACCAGTCGCTTCCAGAATACAAATGAAGAGATTCTGATGTTGAAAAGCTTAAGGCAGCAATAAGTTATTATGCTTAATTTGACAACAGTCAAAAGACCAGGGTTGTGCAGTGAAAAGATCAAATGTATATTGTATCTTTAACCCAAGTTACAATATAGAAATAACCAGATAGAATGAAATATGAAAGGATGGTGGGGGAGCAGCTAGTGCAGCTAGAGGGAGATGCTCCTGTGTAAACTGTTATTGTTTTTACCCAACTGCAAGAAGGAGCGACAGCTGCTGTGGTCTCTGGTGTCACAGTTAGTACTATATAATAATGTCTCAAATAACATGTTTCAAGCTTTAAGTGAGAGAGAAGTTGATGTACAGCCGCGCACACAATTTCACAGTACAGTCAGCGTTGCAAATCCAGTGAGTGGCCCGGGTTCAGAGTTTCACAGTATCGAACGTACGGGGAAGGGAGGGAGTAGAGACCTGGCTGGCGTGTGAGGCGGGTAGAAGGCATACTGGGGATGGGGGGTGGGGGGATGGGGAAGGGTGGAAAGACCAGAGGGATGAGAGGCGGTTAGTGAGTGAAGTAATACAAGGCAATGTTTTATTATAGTATAATTATATATATATATATATATATACATAGAGAGAGAGAGAGAGAATAAACATACCAGTATATAGAACAATCCCCATAGGATCTATGACAGCACTTTACACTAATATACATAGCTTAGTGTAACAGGTCGTTACGATACTATGCACAATTTGTGTTTTGTAGGGAACTGTCAAAGATCAGGTGATTACTATGGTGCTGCCCTCAAGGGGGTCTGTCAGTTGCCGAGCGGGCGCGTGTGCCTTGCATGTTTAGGTTCGTGTGTGTGTGTGTGTGTGTGTGTGTGTGTGTGTGTGTGTGTGTGATACAAGATAAATGTGTCATGATAACGTTTACCGTTTCTAAATGTCCGCTTATGTCACTAGGTTTTATTTGTCAGATACAGTGATTCATTTGGTAGGTTACTTATTTGGAACATGAAATGCTTAGTGCATTTATATTTATTATTTGTATCTGACTTATGGCACCGTACCGTCTACTCATGTTAGAATAGGTGCAGTGCACTGGGAAACAATAGCTAATATATATGCCCACATTAGGATCATGATCCTATGCATATAGGACATCATATTTAGGAGAATATGACATGCTAAAATTTCACCTGATGGGTGAAAGAGAATATAACTTGCTAAAATTTTACCTGATACTGTATACTGTAATTGGGAGGATATCTTTCAACACCTGTTGCTCAGTATTTCAACGAATCTTTAACCCCTCTCAAATTGCAACTGTTAAGTATTTAAGAGCGCAGTGGTTAGTTAGTAATGAAATTCCAGGAAATAAAAAGAACGGGGGGAGGGAGGATGGTGCCTTATCCTTATTACACAAACAGTTCTTATGACTGTTAACACATACACAGCCACACTGAAATATTTATGATTAACATTCACAAGTGTGTAAATGGAATGTTTCTGATAACCGTGAGAATTAACCTCTGTAAGGAAACCGTAGGAAAACAAAAACTACATAACACAAGAGTTTATTTAATAGCCAGTCCAACCCCCACCCATTTCAATAACGCCGCGCAGTCTGTCTGGCACTGACGTAACAAGACGTCGCACCGTCTCTGGTCGGCGTCTGTAGGTCTCCCACGATTCAGAGACGTGTGCCATGAGGTCCCGGTTGTTCCTCTCCTGTGCCATATCCCAAGTGTTTGCCATCTGTGCCCAAACGTGTTCAATTACATTCATATCAGCTCCTTTGCTGGGCAGTTCCAGGAGCTGAAAGTGGTCCTGTTCGTCAAACCAGCGTCGAACTGTCCGAACTGTGGACGGGACACCTTCTTGTATGAACAGTATGGGCCCAGGTGGAAACGGAAAATATTTCTCACGAAGGGATGGCAAGAAGGACTCTTCAAGCACCTCGATATATTTATCTGCTGTGAAGCGCCCATTAGTTTGGAACACATCACCTGCACCATGCAACAGTATCCAGCCCCACACATTGTAGGTGACGTTGCCAGAACGAGCTACCTCCATGATGTTACGACGCTCGTATCTGGAAGCATATTATGAGTTAGTGGATTATTGACGTATGTGCATTTCTCCCTGTATATTACGCCTAAAATTGTGCATAACATTCTGTGTTCATATATGTATTAGTCCATAAACATACATTAAAACAAATCCCTTTTCGCCTGAGCAGCAATATAATGTTCATGCGTAAACCGGCAAACCATCCATAATTACCACCTCATCCACACTTCACGACCGTTTACCAGGCATGGAGCACTTAATACCCCTAGACCGCAGTTGAACCAACACTGTCGATACTGACATATTAACTGAATATTCCATATGAATGTCTGTTACCTCCGTAAAGAAAACTTAAGATTTTAGCATGCCACATGATTTGTTTTACCTGGTGCTATTTTTCATCAACTCAGGTATATGAAATTGTATTTGTTTTGTTTTTTTATGTAATGGTTTTTGCATACGGATATGTTATCTAAATGTAATGAACTGTTAGGTATTAACTATTACAAATTTCATTACTTGATCTCCAGGGTGGTAATCATTTACAGAACATTAAGGGAATTAATGCACATGATTATGTTCGTGGGCAAATTGGACAAACTGGTTAAGTCTAAATATTTAATACATCGTAACTATTTATTGTTTACAAATCAGGTTAACATAACGTTCAGGTAAGTAAATATCATAAATAACTTACCCAGTTACAGTTGACGCATAATTGTGAAAAACCTGCTGTTTACATTTCCATTATTTACTGCAACATAATTACCTGGCTGCAGGTCCTGGTGCATTATAAAAACTCTCCAGACCCATTCACACTTAGTTTGGGACTGCACGACATCTCTGTCCCTCTATCGCATAGCCACATTTATGGTCCTCCACCAAAGCCCTCCACAAACAATTAGGTCGCAGCTTATCAACTAACATTTAATAAACATACCTGGTATTATTTACTCTCCAGCAATGGCCTTGGCCATGAGAAGTAGAGAAGAATACTTTCTCATTTGTGAATACTGCACGTCCCCGGAACTCAAGGTCTCTCTCAACATGGAGTTGTGCGCAAATTCCAGCCTCCCAGCTCTGTGAGCATCAGTCAGTTTCTCCTTCTGTGCAGGAATTCTTTGATATATACCCCTCTCGTGCAGCCTGCGTCTTACAGTCATTGCGCTGACATGCAACTGCAGGTTCTGTGCAATAGCCGCGGCGTTAGTGTGAGGGTCTGCTTCAGCTGCTGCCACAGTCATGCCATCCTGTTCCGCGTTTGTTCTCTGACCCGCTCCTGTTGTCGCTGTTAACAAACCAGTACAGTAGGCCTCATTTCATTCATTAAAGTGCAAAAACAATCGTAAAAAAATGGATAAAAGTAAACCTGCTACAAAACTAACGCATAATCAAACATTACTTCCATCTACACTTTATTCAAATACAGTACACAACCGACAGACAATGATTAACAATTGGCACTCGTTGGACATAGAAATAATTGGAGACAATTACTAAGTAGGTGTTCCAGAATTGTGAGTATTTGGAAAGACGACTTAATGATAGTCATGAGGGAGTAGTGAGTCGACATCACCTCACCTCCAACGAGTGCCAATTGTTAATCATTGTCTGTCGGTTGTGTACTGTATTTGAATAAAGTGTAGATGGAAGTAATGTTTGATTATGCGTTAGTTTTGTAGCAGGTTTACTTTTATCCATTTTTTTACGATTGTTTTTGCACTTTAATGAATGAAATGAGGCCTACTGTACTGGTTTGTTAACAGCGACAACAGGAGCGGGTCAGAGAACAAACGCGGAACAGGATGGCATGATTGTGGCAGCAGCTGAAGCAGACCCTCACACTAACGCCGCGGCTATTGCACAGAACCTGCAGTTGCATGTCAGTGCAATGACTGTAAGACGCAGGCTGCACGAGAGGGGTATATATCACAGAATTCCTGCACAGAAGGAGAAACTGACTGATGCTCACAGAGCTGGGAGGCTGGAATTTGCACAACTCCATGTTGAGAGAGACTTTGAGTTCCGGGTACGTGCAGTATTCACAAATGAGAAAGTATTCTTCTCTACTTCTCATGGCCAAGGCCAATTGCTGGAGAGTAAATAATACCAGGTATGTTTATTAAATGTTAGTTGATAAAGCTGCGACCTAATTGTTTGTGGAGGGCTTTGGTGGAGGACCATAAATGTGGCTATGCGATAGAGGGACAGAGATGTCGTGCAGTCGCAAAACTAAGTGTGAATGGGTCTGGAGAGTTTTTATAATGCACCAGGACCTGCAGCCAGGTAATTATGTTGCAGTAAATAATGGAAATGTAAACAGCAGGTTTTTCACAATTATGCGTCAACTGTAACTGGGTAAGTTATTTATGATATTTACTTACCTGAACGTTATGTTAACCTGATTTGTAAACAATAAATAGTTACGATGTATTAAATATTTAAACTTAACCAGTTTGTCCAATTTGCCCACGAACATAATCATGTGCATCAATTCCCTTAATGTTCTGTAAATGATTACCACCCTGGAGATCAAGTAATGAAATATGTAATAGTTAATACCTAACAGTTCATTACATTTAGATAACATATCCGTATGCAAAAACCATTACATAAAAAAACAAAACAAATACAATTTCATATACCTGAGTTGATGAAAAATAGCACCAGGTAAAACAAATCATGTGGCATGCTAAAATCTTAAGTTTTCTTTACGGAGGTAACAGACATTCATATGGAATATTCAATTAATATGTCAATATCGACAGTGTTGGTTCAACTGCGGTCTAGGGGTATTAAGTGCTCCATGCCTGGTAAACGGTCGTGAAGTGTGGATGAGGTGGTAATTATGGATGGTTTGCCGGTTTACGCATGAACATTATATTGCTGCTCAGGCGAAAAGGGATTTGTTTTAATGTATGTTTATGGACTAATACATATATGAACAGAGAATGTTTTGCATAATTTTAGGCGTAATATACAGGGAGAAATGCACATACGTCAATAATCCACTAACTCATAATATGCTTCCAGATACGAGCGTCGTAACATCATGGAGGTAGCTCGTTCTGGCAACGTCACCTACAATGTGTGGGGCTGGATACCGTTGCATGGTGCAGGTGATGTGTTCCAAACTGAGGGGCGTTTCACAGCAGATAAATACATCGAGGTGCTTGAAGAGTCCTTCTTGCCATCCCTTCGTGAGAAATATTTTCCGTTTCCACCTGGGCCCATACTGTTCATACAAGAAGGTGTCCCGTCCACAGTTCGGACAGTTCGACGCTGGTTTGACGAACAGGACCACTTTCAGCTCCTGGAACTGCCTTAACAAAGGAGCTGATATGAATGTAATTGAACACGTTTGGGCACAGATGGCAAACACTTGGGATATGGCACAGGAGAGAACAACCGGGACCTCATGGCACACGTCTCTGAATTGTGGGAGACCTACTAGACGCCGACCGGGGACGGTGCGACATCTTGTTACGTCAGTGCCGAACGAGACTGCGCGGCGTTATTGAAATGGGTGGGGGTTGGACTGGCTATTAAATAAACTCTTGTGTTATGTAGTTTTTGTTTTCCTACAATTTCCTTGCAGGGGGTTAATCCTCACGGTTATCAGAAACATTCCATTTACACTTGTGAATGTTAATCATAAATATTTCAGTGTGGCTGTGTATGTGTTAACGCAGTCATAAGAACTGTTTGTGTAATAAGGATAAGGCACCATCCTCCTCCCCCCGTTCTTTTTATTTCCTGGAATTTCATTACTAACTAACCACTGCGCTCTTAAATACTTAACAGTTGCAATTTGAGAGGGGTTAAGATTCGTTGAAATACTGAGCAACAGGTGTTGAAAAGATATCCTCCCAATTACAGTATACAGTATCAGGTAAAATTTTAGCAAGTTATATTCTCTTTCACTCATCAGGTGAAATTTTAGCATGTCATATTCTCCTAAATATGATGTCCTATATGCATAGGATCATGATCCTAATGTGGGCATATATATTAGCTATTGTTTCCCAGTGCACTGCACCTATTCTAACATGAGTAGACGGAACGGTGCCATAAGTCAGATACAAATAATAAATATAAATGCACTAAGCATTTCATGTTCTAAATAAGTAACCTACCAAATGAATCACTGTATCTGACAAATAAAACCTAGTGACATAAGCGGACATTTAGAGACGGTAAACGTTATCATGACACATTTATCTTGTATCACACACACACACACACACACACACACACACACACACACACACACACACACACACACACACACACACACACACACACACACACACACACACACACACACACACACACACACACACACACACACACACACACGAACCTAAACATGCAAGGCACACGCGCCCGCTCGGCAACTGACAGACCCCCTTGAGGGCAGCACCATAGTAATCACCTGATCTTTGACAGTTCCCTACAAAACACAAATTGTGCATAGTATCGTAACGACCTGTTACACTAAGCTATGTATATTAGTGTAAAGTGCTGTCATAGATCCTATGGGGATTATTCTATATAATGGTATGTTTATTCTCTCTCTCTCTCTCTCTCTCTCTCTCTCTCTCTCTCTCTCTCTCTATCTATATATATATATATATATATATATATATATATATATATATATATATATATATATTATACTATAATAAAACATTGCCTTGTATTACTTCACTCACTAACCGCCTCTCATCCCTCTTGTCTTTCCACCCTTCCCCGTCCCCCATCCCCCCTTCCCCTGTATGCCTTCTACCCGCCTCACACGCCAGCCAGGTCTCTACTCCCTCCCTTCCCCGTACGTTCGATACTGTGAAACTCTGAACCCGGGCCACTCACTGGATTTGCAACGCTGACTGTACTGTGAAATTGTGTGCGCGGCTGTACCAAGTGATTCCATGTTAAGGCAAATCAACAAAATGATTAGATAACTAAACTGAGGATAAGGAAAAGACTTCACTTAAATTCCAAAGTTCAGTTAAACAGTGACAGTAAAAGGAATAAGTAGATGAAGAGGAAAATACCTACTTGCCAGAGGTTGAAAGAGGTAGAGAACAGTTTCAGAATTGTATTAAATGGGAGAAGTTATATGATGTTAAATATAAAAAGTATTATTTAAAGAGACAGGTTACTGAAATCATGCAACTTGAGAAACAAAGAGAATTGATGGCACTGAACTAACATAATTTGCAAAATTGTATGTTTTGAATCTTTTCCATAGGAATTCTTCCTGAATGTCACCATATTGTAGCATTAATCTCGTGTGACAGCTCAGCATTTAAGATACCGATAGATGGCAATTTTAGGCCAAGTTAAAGTGGACGGAGTATAGGTCGTTACGTTAAGAATTGGTGCACATCTGTGGTCTGTCTGGACTTCCATTCTGTTTCTCATGGTGCATGGAGAACTGCCATGGGATATTATATCTGAGTTGCCCTGGGAGTTGCTGATTGCAGATGGTGAGGTTCTGACTGCTTGTACCAAGGAAGGTGCTGTGGAGAAATATAGGAATTACAAAGCTGTGTGCAGTCAGCGTGTTGGCCTGCCATATTCTCGTTGACAGAAGAGAGTTTGTGGCATTTCTTCCCTAGCAGTTTCCCTTGCATAGAACATATTACAGGTATTTCTAATTCATTGTTTATATCTTACTGTTATCAACATGGTTTACAGGAGTATTATACAATAGGATATGGAGGTGTGATGGGCAAAATAAATCACAGAGGGAGATATGAAACTTCCCAGGTCAGCAGCGTGAATGAATGTCAGGACAGGGTATGGTTGGTGTTGGAGAGGGATGCCTTCATGTGGTGGCACTAATATAACTAAGCTGGTCTGTTGCTTGAGTACACACATGTCCCACAACTCCCCTGATCCTGAAAGGAGGATGGTGAGCTGCAGGAAGAGAGCAGCTTCACTCTGAAGTCCACCAGGTTCACGCTGAAACGATCCTCGGGTTGCGCCAGCTATATATTACTTCTACAGCCTACGCCGTACTTCTGTAGGGCGTAGGCTGTAGCACCAGCCGATCAGGGTGGTACTCTCAAGGGGGATGGGATTGCTGGTGAGGGACAGCTGGAGCCTCTGTTTCACCAGCCACCAGGATATCCTGACCATCCTCCTTTGCTGACCTTTTTCAGTGTGGTACTAACGTGGAGGGTATGTGAACATAACTCCCACCATCCATTTCTCAAACTATCTCATGCACTACTCAACTCTATATGCACTATACATGCCACACAACGTACCCCACAGCATACAGGGGTTAGCACCAGCAAGGGCATGCAGCCGGAAAACACTGCCCCCGCTACCAAGTGGTGGACCTGAGGGGAGGTCCACCACCAGAGTTTGGGGGCGGATAAGACTGGCCACAGTCCAACGGCCTGGCTCTGCAACCCAGGCCAAGACTGGCCACAGTCCAACGGCCTGGCTCTGCAACCCAGGCCAAGACTGGCCACAGTCCAACGGCCTGGCTGCTCTGCAACCCAGGCCAAGACTGGCCACAGTCCAACGGCCTGGCTCTGCAACCCAGGCCAACGGCCTGGCTCTGCAATGGTGCCAGAGTAGAGACAGTGCCGTCATTTCCTTTTTTCATCATTACCATCATCATCAAAGCCAACCCATGTCATGATTCAACATCATTACCACCATTGTCCATATCATTTGTAAAGAACCAAGTTTTTATCATCATCATCAGTTTCAATATAACTGTTTTCATGGCAAAAAAATAACGAGCATCACTACCACCATCTCAGTCATCACCAACACAGTCATCATCATCATCATCATCATCATCATCATGATTTTCTTTCATTGTGGTTCTCTTTGCCTCTCTATTATAGTACATCATCATAAGCAACAAGAGAGGCAGGAGGCGAGATGAAGTAAGGTGTAGCGGCCTGGCACTCAACTAAACCTGTACCGAGTTCAACCCAGTTTCGGTCATTTCTTTTGTCATTCTCACATCTTTTCTCCTTCTCCTTTTTTCGTTTTTGTTTAGTCAGTGTTTATATCGTACTCTTCTTACACGCGTTTTCTTCTTTTCCTTCCTTCTTTCTCTTTTTGATCATTTTATCTTTTTTTTCTTTTTTTTTTCGTTGCTTCTTTCGCATTATTTTTCTTAATTTTGTTCTCTCTCTCGTTTTGTCATCATTTTATTTTTATTATTATTTTTTTTTGTCATTTTCTTTTCCTCCTTTCTTTTTTTTGTCCTCCATCATATTGTGTCATAACCTGCCACACGGGCAGCAGGAGGTGAAATGAAGTGAGGTTAACATCATCATTATCATTTCCGTCATGTTGCATAAAATTTCTTGGCGTTCAATGGTATAATAAGACTATTATTGCTGTACATCCTGTCCATAGCACTTCTTCATGACTATCACTATATTCTAGAGTCGTTTGTTACAGCTCAGCATTCAAGATGGAGAGATGGCAGTGTTGTGCCAAGATAAAATGTACAGAGTATTAAAGCATTATAAACAGCAAGATGGGTAGGAGGCGATATGGAGGAAGGTAGAGCGGCTGACACTACTACACGTGTCCTACCTGCCATCTACGCCGCCCACACCTCCTGCCACCACTTATAACTGTTGACTTTTTACTTGTTCTCTTCTTCCTTTCTGGTTTCACACTTTGAATTCTCTCATTACTGTTTTTTGTTCTTGCCTCTCTTTGGTTCCCTTCTTTGTTTTCTTTTATTCTTTTTCATGTTACTCTTGTAATGTTTCCTGTTACACTCGATAGCGTTCGTTTTCCATATCATTTTTTCTTTATTTCTTCTTTCCTACTTGTTCCTTTGTCTTTTATATGCTTATTCGCTTCCCCTTTTGCTTCTTTTTTCTTCATAATTTCTCTTTCTTCCTCCTTAAGTTATTGTTCTTTTCTGTTTCTTTGTTTCTCATTTTAGACACTGCCGTTTTTCTTATTTATCCTTTTTCATATTAACCATTATATTACATCACAGCCTACAAGAGAGTTAAGAGGCGATATAATGTAAGGTTGTCGTTACAGCTAAACTGATATACATCACAACCACCATCATCATAACCACCATTAATATCCATGAAATTAGCAATATTCTCAACAGTGCTAAACTAGATCAACTTCACCTTTTCCATCATGATCATCATCATTATCATCATCATCATTACAGCAACCCTCACCACCATGGTCAGGTACTTTGATCTGGGCAGTATATTACATCATTACAAGCTACAAAAGGCAGGAGACGAGATGTAAGGTGGGGCGGCCTGGCACTCTACTACACCTGTACCCAGTTAACACCTTTACCATTCATCTATCTATCTATCTATCTACTGCCAGACGCCATAATCCCGTAAGGGGTGGCCATTTGACTTTGAGTTATTTGTTTTATGGGGAGGGGCACTAACCCTCCACCAACCCACTTGTTGACACTTAGGGAGCACGTATGGTTTGGTTATATGGTTACCACCCAGCGTTGCAAATGGTTTCTTGGCTTACAGGAAACCATTTGGCTTGTCACTCAATGTAAAGCCACCTGTAAAGGAAAGAATGCGGTAAAATAAAATATACTTTCTGATGTGTATATACAAAATAAAAAATAAATAACTACCTTTTGGGTGGATAAAGATAAATGTAGGAAGATGAATGTATAAGATGGGATGTGCTCCAAAATATAGATATAACTTTTTCCATACATGAGGAAGGTGCAAGTTGGGGAAAGGGCAGCCGGATAGGGGAGGACAAGGTAATTAGTTTGTAGCCACATCTCATGGGATTAAGACATTCGGCAACAGAGAGACAAGCACTTTTGCCATTCAGCTAGTATTTCAACCTTGTGAAAACTGGTTGAAGCTTTGCAAGATCAAGAAATATAGTACTGACACTGGCCATGATACAGCTGATGTTTTCTATGGACTGGAAGCTAAACCAAGTGCCAAAATCAGCAAATTACTTCTCAACAGTTGCTGAAAGCTGTTGAGAAAAGGAAAAAAAAAAAATGTATAATAGGATCTGTAACAGTGTAAAAATCTCAGCCTGGACTTTGACTCTATGCACAATGACTTGGAAAAAGGAACACCGAGCCACTGTTACTATAATATACAGAAAAATAAAAACTTTAAATCTATAGCACAGCCTAAAAGTACAGTAATAATAATGCATACTAAGTTCATGCTATACTATACTGTATATTGGTCATGTTGCACAATATCAAAAACACTGACAGAATGATATCACAGCTGCCATAATATTCAGAAAATAATACTCTGAATAACATTAATATTCATAAATCCATATAAAAAAAACTGTACTGTAAATAAAATCATAATCAAATCCTTACTCTACGACTGCATACGATGACACTTACCATAGTATTACAAAAAACAATAAGGTACTGGGAAAAACATTAATATCCCTAAACGATATTAATATTCAGTTTAATTCTTTACACCTTTCTTTTTTGATATTTTGTTTCATTTTGTCTTTTATTCTATCAGTTTTGTCTTCCTCTTTCTTGCTTGTCTTTCGTTTCTCCATTCATTCTCTCCCCTTCATTAGTGCTGACTTTTCATTTTTCTTTCTCGTTTTCTTTCTCCTCTCTCTCTCTCTCTCTCTCTCTCTCTGGTTATGCGTCATTGTTTGTTCTTTATCTTTTTCTCCGCTTTTTCTTTCATTGTTTTTTTTTTTCTTTTTCCTGTCTTCATTTCATCTTTTTCTTTGTATTTCTTTTTTTTTCCTGTTGTCTATATTTTTCTATTCTATCTTCATTTCCTTTTCTTTCTTGCATTCAGTTCTTTTTATAAAGTATTTTCATCCTTTCTGCGTAGTAAAACATCATCACAAACTACGAGAGGTGGGAGGCGATAGGAAGTAAAATTATCATTAGTACTAAACTATACCAGCGATACCATCACTACCATCGTCATTGTCATCATCATCGCTGGCATCACTATCCCTTTTATCATCATATCCACCATCACAGTCACTGTCATCATCATCGCTGGCATCACTATCCCTTTTATCATCATATCCACCATCACAGTCACTGTCATCATCATCGCTGGCATCACTATCCCTTTTATCATCATATCCACCATCACAGTCACTGTCATCATCATCGCTGGGATCACTATCCCTTTTATCATCATATCCACCATCACAGTCACTGTCATCATCATCGCTGGCATCACTATCCCTTTTATCATCATATCCACCATCACAGTCACTGTCATCATCATCGCTGGCATCACTATCCCTTTTATCATCATATCCACCATCACAGTCACTGTCATCATCATCGCTGGCATCACTATCCCTTTTATCATCATATCCACCATCACAGTCACTGTCATCATCATCGCTGGCATCACTATCCCTTTTATCATCATATACACCATCACAGTCACTGTCATCATCATCATCTACAAATATTAAGGCAATAAATGATAGCCTCACAAGCTACAAGAAAGGCAGGAGGCGAGATGAAATTAGGTGGAGCGGCCTGGCACACTTCTACAGGTGTAACA
This sequence comes from Coenobita brevimanus, assembly GCF_032717465.1. Taxonomy (NCBI): domain Eukaryota; kingdom Metazoa; phylum Arthropoda; class Malacostraca; order Decapoda; family Coenobitidae; genus Coenobita; species Coenobita brevimanus. Next base: position 18,350,445 of record NC_137040.1, on the reverse strand, counting down.
AGTTCAAGCTTTTTTTTTTTTTTTTTTTTTTTTTTGTCGGTCAGTCGTTCTTTTTCCTTTTCATTACTAAAGATTTCATGTTCCTTCTTGTCTCTTTCAGTTTTTCTTATTCGTTTTAATTGTCTCCCTTTTCCTTTTGTTTTTATTTTCACTCGTTTTCTCTCTTTTTTTCTCTTTACACATTGTTTTTCTTATTATTTTTCCTTTACTTTGTCTTTCCTTCCTTTCTTCGCTACAAAAGAGAGGCAGGAGGCAAGATGAAGTTAGGTTATCATCAGAGGTAACTACATCACCATCATAATCACAGTAATTCTCACATCATCATCATCATTATTGTCCTCCAAACAGTTATCATTAACATCAAAGTCAGCTTTATCTTCTTCACTAATACCAACGTCATCACCACCACCACCACCACCGTCACCACCATTATCATCCTCCAGTCAGTTAGCATCAAAATCGGCCTAATCATCTTTACTAACACCAGTATCGTCATCATCATCATCATCACTGTTAATTTCATCCTCCTTTCAGTTAACATGAAAATCGACTTAACTCTCTTCACTAATACCATAATCATCATTATCATCATCCTCATTAGATATATTAGATGCCATGCAGCAGTATATCAGGGCATCACAAGGTACAAGAGTGGTAGGAGACAAGATGGAGTAAGGTGTAGCGGCCTGAGACTACCACAGGTGTACCCAGTTCAACCCTATGCTACGCCACTCACTCTCCCTCCCTTCTTGCTTTTCTCTTTGCTTTATTTCCCTTTCTTTATTTTCTGCATTTCTCACTTCTTTCCTTCCGTCTCCTCCCGTTTCCTTTTTCTTTTTGATCGTTTCTCGTGTCTTTCTTTACTATATTAGAACATCAGAAGCTATAAAAGAGGCAGGAGCGAAACGAAGTCAGGTGCAGCGGCCTGGGAGTCTACTACACCTGTACTGAGTTAACACCTTTACCATTTATAACGCATTTTATTTCTTTACCCTTTCCTGCCTTTATTTCACGTTTGGCTTCATTTTTGTCATCCTTTTCTTCTGTATTCTTCATTCTATCTTTACTTTATATCCTTTTTGTTTGTTTTTCTTTTCCTCCATTTTTCTTTTCATTTCCTATGTTGTTTTTTCCTTTCATTATATTTTTCCCTCCATCGTCTTTCTCTCCTTTCTTTCTTTACTATATTTTTTACATCAATAAAGCAACAAGTGAAGTAGGAGCCAAGGTGAAGTAAGGTGCAGTGATCTGGGACTCTTATAAAGGTGTCTTCAGTTCCAACCATCACTACTGCTGCGCTCCTCCTGTGTTTTCTTTCTCATTTCCTTTTTTCTTTCTTGTTTTCCGTTTTTCTTCGCTTTGTTTGCTGTTCTTCTCTCTCTCGTTTTCTTCTGTTTTTTTTTTTTTTTTTTTAATCCTTTCTTTGTTATTTTTGTCATTTCATTTTATCTTTTCATTTACTTTTCTTTCTGTCTTCCATTCTTTATTTCCATTATTAATTTGTTCATTTTCCATTTATTTTTTTCTAATGTTCATTGTTTCCCGTTCTCTATTTATCTATCCATCTAATCTATCCATCTGTCTTTATCTATCGTTATCACCACCAGCACCACCATAGTTACAAGATATCTAGGCTACAATATTATCACCACAAGCAACAAGAGAGGCAGGAGGCGAGATGCAGTAAGGTGGAGCGGCCTGGCACTCTACTACACCTGTACCCAGTTCACACCTTCACCCTTCCTACCAGATCTCGCCTTTTCATCCTATTTTTCACCTATTTCTATTTACATACTGTATATTTTTTGTTCTTCCTCTTATCCTATCTCGTCTTCTTTCTTGCTCATTTGGTGGCATTAGTATGTTGTCCAATTTACGTTGCTTCTCAGGATGCCATGACTCACTCTGAACTGAATACAATCGTTTGGCGGCAGCTGGAATACAATACTGGAAAGTAAAATAGACACAGTATAATATACAGACAGAATGGCTGAGAGAAACAGAGTAAGAGAAAGTATCATGAGTATATTACGTAAGGTATTATAAAGTATATGATGAAAATAGGTATAATTGAAAGAATATGATAAAAAGAATGATAGTAGTAGCTTAATATTTGTATCCCCAGCCTTAACATGACCCTGGTGGACTGCTGTGGTGAATATTTTGTTTGATATACAGAACGACACAACGACTACAATTCATGGTAAAAAGTGGAATATTAAAATATGGAAAAACTGCTTTACCTCTAGGTGAACAGTCTAATAAACTACAGCAGCAATGCAAGGAGTATGGCTACACTACAAACTTGTCAGGATAAATATTTGTATAGTCAATAAGTAATGGCGTGTGTTTAATGCAATGGAATATACTACAGCAACAGTGGTTAGTGCAAGAACTATAGATACATTACAAACCTGGCTGGGATAAATATTTGTAGATTCTAGTCAATAAGTAATGGCGTGTGTTTATTTCCAGGCTGACGTGTATCCTGACGACAGTCACACGAGTACAGTCAGCCTCGTCTTTCGCGGTACTCCACTTTGCCGGCTCCGGTTTTTCCTGGGTGAGTAAACCATCACAAATGCACAAGTTTAAGCTGTATTTTGGCAGAATTTAGCAAAGTGTGTTGGTAAATCATCTCAAAATACACTTTAAACAAGTATATAGTAATGTCTGGTGATGTTTCTGGCCACTACAAAGGTTTTTAGGCCATTACATAGTAAATTATGGCTGTGGCAGACATTTTATAAAGGTGTCATTACTTGGCGGAAATTAGTTTCTCGTGGGTGTGCATGTAACGTAACCCCCATAAAACACAAGGCCTTACCCTACTTATCTGTGACAGTATTCTGACATTGTGTGTGGTCTTATTTTAACAACTGTAGATTAAAGATTTCATACTGTACAGTATTTCATTTCTGTCCCTCCTAAAGAAATATATATATATATTTTTTCTTTTCAACGAACAGGGTATTTTTCTTTCTCCTGCCTTGTGGTCGGAGGGTGTGGTGGGCAAGGGAACGTCTTTTACTGTTCTATACTTTTCTCTTTTTCCCCAACAGATAACCTGGATAGAAGCCAGTAGGCCTCCTGTTATCTGTTCTTCCTGTGTACTACTGTATTTTAATATGTACTTATAACCACCACCACTAACACCATCACCACCATCATCATCATCATCATCATGGTAACTCTCAGCACCACCACCATCATCATCATCATCATCATCTTCATGGTAACTCTCAGCACCACCACCACTGGCTACATTAGATCAAAGCCACCACTATATAACGCCATCACAAGCTAGGACAGAGGTAGGACACAAGATGCAGTAAGGTGGAGCGGCCTGGCACACTACTACACCTGTACCCAGGCCAACTCTTTGGTCTGACCCTCTACTTTTATTCCTTCTCTTCTCTTTCACATTTTACTTCATTTCTCTTTATTTTGCACATTTCTCACTTTCTTTCTCCTTGTCTTTCTTTCGCCCTTTATTTCTTTCTTTTTCCTTTGTTTTCACTATAGTACAGCATCACAAGCTACGAGAGGTCGCTGCAACGAAGCCATCGACGTCCAACTCTAGGTGCTGCCTCATTTGCTGATCATCATCATCATCATCATTACATGCACAAAAGTCATCATTATTACTACTATAATCATCATCTGTACATGCATAAAGGTCGACATTACCATCATAATCATCATCATCATTACCTGCACAAAGGTCATCATCACCACCGTAATCATCATCATCATCATCATCTTTAGCTGCACAAAGATCATCATCACCACCGTAATCATCATCATCATCCTTTCCCCCCTACTATATAAGCGATGGGCACTGTGTTGGATCCAGAACTTAAAAGGAAGAGGGAAAACCAGGAGATTATTATACTCTTACAAAACCTGTTTAGTAACACACACACACACACACACACACACACACACACACACACACACACACACACTGATACCTGTTATTCAGTAAAGCCTCTTCACAAACCATACCAACACTCACACAACTGTTATTCAGTGACTCATTCACTAAGTACTGTTAACACACACACAATTTTTAATTGTTGATTTACAATATTCACCAACACCTACACAATTACTATTAAGTGATTCACATATATTCACCAAACACCAACACCCACACAATTACTATTCACTGATTCACATATATTCACCAAACACCAACACCCACACAATTACTATTCACTGATTCACATATATTCACCAAACACCAACACCCACACAATTACTATTCACTGATTCACATATATTCACCAAACACCAACACCCACACCAGCTCACGTCTGTTCTGCCTCCCAACACTTGCATAAACCATTGTCTTTTTTCGCCTCATTTGTTAGGAATCTGTTATGGTTTGTGTACAGTTGCGGACAAAAATATTGATCCACCTGCTTTATATTTATCTGAAACCCAGTGATTTGATCTTTCAAGTCTAAATAGCTTTTCAGAATATTATACGGTATACACGTTTAATAATTGTTCAACTGAAAAATTGAGCGATATTATCAGCTACAAATGTACGGTTGATTAACAAAAAATCGAGCAGGATGGGTGCGATGATATCCAAACTGTTCGATATAGCTTGTGAATTCTGTTTGTCTGTCTATCTATGTATAGCCAGACGCCTTAATCCCTCAAGGGATGACCACAAACAAATCGCCTCCATGCCCCCCTGTCCCCTGCCATTCCGCTGCCTTGTCTCCAACTTACACCCCTCCTCTCTACTGGACAATCCCTGATCATTCCATCCCTTCACTTCATCCTCGGTCTCCCCCTCCCTCTCCCCCCTCCACCTTACTCACATACACACTCAAGAAGATTATTTATTTATCCTATGGGTATGTATGATAAAAACGGGAGATTTGTCCCAGGCAGGTTATGTATGTGGTCTCTGTGGGAAAAAAAAAAAAAAAAAAAAAAAGTTTGCCAGCGTTGTGAATAAGCATTAGGTATTTTCCAGTATCCGTCGTCCATGGTGTCAAATTACTTCGTGCTGAGTGTGCACCCATACTTTTGTGATCGACTGTACCTGGTATTTGTTTATCCAATAGGATTATCATTAGTAAAATATCAGTACTGAATACTATACCCTGTTTACTTTAACTTGGCCTAAATTTACCATCCATCCATCATGAATGCTGAGCTATAGCAAGAGACAAACACTTGGATATGATGCTAGTCACGAGAAAGTGCTGTGGAAGGAATGTAGAGCCGTAGTATTGTCTTATCCTGCCAGTGAGCTACGGGAAACATGCTTCATAAGGACGAACCTCTGGGCCAAGTTGAGGTGAATGAACTATAGGGACGATGGCATCCAGGTGATTGATGCTTCTGTACTTACTTGCTTAAAGGCAGCCTTCGGCGGCCTCTACTTGAAAATTGAGTCATAACTCGGGAACCGTTGCTCGATTGGACTGGAAATTGTTTTATTCTCCAAGTTAGGGCATTTTAACGGTGCCTTGCTCTAACACAACTTGCGCTACGTTGCGCCGTTTTTGCTGTGTTACGGTAACAAACAAACCAACAAACATACATAAATCGGATCATAATATAGTTTGGTAAGCGGGTGCGTGTTAATCGCTTACACCCGAGGACACAAGATTTATTTTATCCTTGATGCAAGCAGACGATTTCAGTCAACTAAGGAGATGCTGTAAGTGGTGAAGGAGATAATGAAGCTTATATCTAACCCCTCCATTAGAAAAGGTCGCTACTGTGCTGAGTAAACTTGTCTAGAGAGAGGGAACAGGAAATGAGCCAGGGCGTTGGTTGATCTGGTGACCTGCGTCGCCCCATGAAACCATCAAAGAGCGGTCAGAGTACTGGCCTTGGTGAGCAAAGCAGTGGATGGGACGGACTGGAATGTTGGTGGGCGGTGGGGCTGGGGCAGGAGAGTGTACCCTGTGGAAATGGCTGTGGCAGGATTACTGGTTGCAGTGCAGCCAAGATTAATGTCAAAGATTCCTCCAAAAATGAAAGACGAGGGGGGGGGGGTAAAGAAATGGGCGTGGGAGATGAAGTGGGTGGGATGAGGTAGAATTGTGGGGGTGGGGGTGGGGAGAGGCCACGAGAATATACACAATGAATATGGCCGTTTTGGTATTAATGTTTTGACAGCAGAGTAGGATTATTTCAATATTTTCTTCATGAACATGAGGTAAAAAAAAAAAAAAAAAAAATGCTGTCATTTCTGTAGCGTGTTGAGAAGCAGGTAAAAACCCCTGCTGGGCTGCCAGGTGTACAAATGCTGGTATAGTTTGTTTGCCTTGTGTCCGTGTGGCGCATTTCACTGGCTACTTTGATGGCAGTTTATCCTGCTGCTGTGTTTTACTGGCCCGGGTTCTGCAGCCTGTCTGGTCTGTTTGTCATGGCCAGAAGGACGGCAGTATCATGATGAGGATGATATTTGGCTGAAGTTGATGATGATGATTATTATGATTAAGATCATTCATCATCATCATCATCATCATCATCATCATCATCATCATCTTCTTCTTCTTCTTCTTCTTTCTTTCTTTCTTTCTTATTTCTACTTCTTCTTTCTTTCTTATTTTTTTTCTTTCCCTCTTCTTGGCTGATACAAACAGCTGCTGAGCCTGTGTACGGAATACTTTGAGGTGCAGCTTCTTTATATGGGACACTTCGTAACGCATCTTAATTCCTGAGTGATTTAGGTGGCAAATTACACCCCAATATCCTTTTGTATGCTATTTATCTTTGTAATTCGACAGTGTTGGATCAGTACATACAAGAGAATATAAGTACGTAATGGGCAAAATAAATAGCTTATGAATAGGTGATGGGAAAGTTGCTAAGAGAAGGAGAATACGACCCATTGCGTTTGTAGACTGTACTGTAGGTGAGAGGCGGGGCACAGATAACGATAACAGCCAGTGGCATATCACCCCCGTAGTGGTGTTGGCACCCGAGGCGGGGCACAGATAACGATAACAGCCAGTGGCATATCACCCCCGTAGTGGTGTTGGCACCCGAGGCGGGGCACAGATAACGATAACAGCCAGTGGCATGTCACCCCCGTAGTGGTGTTGGCACCCGAGGCGGGGCTGGCATAATACAGTACATTTAAGGCCTGAGTGTTGGGCGTGTATGACAAAGATCCTTGCAATTATTTACGCTGTTGATAATGCAACATTGCATGCAGTAATTAGCAGTATGCTAATTCGCTGTCACACTTGATAAGGAACATTGCATGCAGTAATAAGCAGTATGCTAATTCGCTGTCGTGAATACAAAAACTCCAGTGACACCCATTTGCCAGATGTAATTTTTAAAACTATAGATAGATAGATAGATAGATAGAATTTTTAAAACTAAACTGTCACGTCACTACTTCGTCTTTGACATGTTTTCATCCATGTACTATGCACAGTATATGTGTTGTGAACTAACTTTATATTTCAACACTAAGAAATGCTTTAGATATAAATGTCCCATCCTGTATTTCATGTAGCGCCTTCCATCACCACAACTTTATATTTCAACACTAAGAAATGCTTTAGATATAAATGTCCCATCCTGTATTTCATGTAGCGCCTTCCATCACCACATCCAACAGGAAGTGTGTGCCAAGTTTTGACATGAGACCTTTTGCAATCAGAATATTCGTTCAACTTCAGCCCAACCTCGTCTATAGCCACACAGTCAGGCATCTAACCACGCAACCTTGCATCCAACCACACACCTAACCACACTACTGATCATTAACAACACAAGCACACATCTGACGACACATCTAACCACATTACTTCCCATTGAACAACACAAGCACACACTGACCACGTGCAGATCTAACCATTCTACTGATCATTTAACAATACTAGCACGCATCTGACCACACAACTACTTACCTGCTCACAACACCACGCATCAAACCACGGAAACAAGCATCTAACCACATAACTACTTACCTGCTCACAACATCACGCATCAACCACACAAACAAGAATCTAACCACACACACACACACACATACACACACACACACACAAGCACAAATCTAACCACACAACTATTTTTGTTGGGCCGGAGTGTGAACACTTGCTGTTGCATAGTATAAATATCACTCGATCAAGTAACATCGTTTCAGCCAGGTGATCGCTGGTTGTACAATGAGCGTTGATGCTGCTCGCAGGTTTTCCAAAGGTAAATAGTTGTGGAGAGTATTTTATGTATTGAATTCCTTCTTATGCTGTATAAAATAATAATAATAATAATAATGATAATAAGGCAAGGACATACATGAAAAGTTGCCGGATATTATTTTCAAAAGCATCGTCCAGTATTTCAAAATGTGAAGACAGATGTGTCGTATACTTCTTAATAAACAGGAAATAACGTATTGTTTTTCTTTATTTCTTTAACTTACTCGGTGTTATAACAACGTACAAAATATGTAAAATATATACACAACTAACCCGTGATGCATGTTTAAATAGACCCGCGGTGGCAATATGAGTCGCTGCGCCGCGCATGTCCAACAGATCAAGAGTACCAATATTTCGGATGGTCTAATAAATCAAGGATGATTATTGCTTCCATTGTACTCCAGCAGATTAGTCGCTTAGGCATGAAGAAATTATATAACACTGTTAGTAAACCCAATGTGTAGTAATTAACTAGTACTAGGCGTGACTGATTTATAGACGCTTAGAAAGTTTACGGTGTGGTTTTTGACGCCCTGGCACGGGATGGTTGTCACCCCTGCTTTTCCCATCATCGGCAGGATCTCACGCTGCCGTCACTGCCACGCTGCGGCTGCCAGTCTTGAGTTCAGAGCAGTGACGGCTGGTGGTGGGGGGGGGGAAACAATTTTTTTTTACTGTGCGTTCGTGTGATCTTCGAAACTACGAGTGAGTGGATGTTTGTGGCCTGGTGGTGGTGTCCGTCTCGAGGTGTACAGGAGGCTGGGTCAAACGAAGGGTCAGGTGGTGGACTGATCGGCTTCCCCCTACGCCATCTGCAAGGAAGGTCAGCCATTTTTATCATTCGTCCATGTTCTGGGTGGCATTGGAGACGTTGCAGCACTTGTTTATTGATGATTCATTTCGCGTATTTCACGTAAGCGTCCTGTTTTATGCCATTTATGTAGTTTGAATATGGATATACTTTACATCGATAATATACAGGAGGATATTGATATGTAATGTGCAGAATAAATAATAAAGGAAGTTAGGAAATATGCGGTCACTTGGGCGACCGATTATCCAGATACTGAGAGCGTCTTTCATGGTGATGGTAAATGTAGTTTAATGAAGAGAGAAACCTGAACAGTTCACTTCTTATTGTTGGTTTGCTCAGTATTTTTTTTTCTTTATGGTGGTGAATTTGTTTCCCGCTTGTTTTTATTATCCATAATTTGCTTCCCCGACGCGTGATGTTTCCTGGGCGTAATGGCGGACACACTAAACGCTACGCAGTTTTATCGAAATAAATTTGGTGTTCCCTTTCGGTGCGTATGGTTATTACCGTTGGATAGTTAGCTAGGTTGAGTTAGGTAAGGTTAGGATGTTTTGCTGGGTTAGATTTAAGAGTAGATTAA